>NC_058134.1:265150766-265192418 GCF_016433145.1 Gracilinanus agilis | reverse complement strand
AAGAAAGAAAGAAAGAAAGAAAGAAAGAAAGAAAGAAAGAAAGAAAGAAAGAAAGAAAGAAAGAAAGAAAGAAAGAAAGAAAGAAAGAAAGAAAAAGTGCCAGGCTCCATGTTATACTTTGGGCATATAAAGACAAAAATGATAAAGCCCTGCCCCCCAAGGAGTTCACACTTTATTGGATTTTACTTCTGTAAATTAAAATCCGCGATAACCTTTATTTCTCTAAGATAAGATCTAGGCTGGTGTAGCTCTTTCATGTTCCAAGTATTCCTGATTTTATCCCTCTGCTTCCTCTACCAGCATAGCTCACAATTTTTCCATATCACTTTTAGCAGACAGCTTTCATGATTTACACTTGCTTTAGCACACAGATACACACACACAGACATGCACACAGACACACACACACCTCTTCACCTGGTGGCCAACCCATTTATTGGATGAGCTTTCCCAAATTAAACCAGACTAATTCTTTGAAAACAGACCCAGTCTGTCTCTGGGTCCAGGCTCAAAGCCTTTCCAGCTTTGAGGGAGCTTTCAGAGTATACTTCAATGACATAACCTTGGACAACCCAGGGTCATCTCTAGGCCACAATGAAACACTGGAGTAGAACCTTGGTGCTGTTTCCTAATATAATTTATGATAGAGTGGAGACCCTTAGAGTTCTTTTCAAGGAGAGAGATATCTAAGAAATGAGTGACTTTTCCTGATTGATTCTCAGAGACAAAATGCTCCAGGAATTTAGGAGGTATCACAGATCCAACATGCTAATTCTCATTGGAAAGAATCTCCGAGTATCAAATATTTGTGATAAACCAAACTGAACTCTGAACTCTGGGATAATATCATTTTATGAGAGAGCAGGCTCCAGTATAAGAAAAACTCAAGGTGCCGGAGGCCTGTTTTACAAATCAGAGTTCTGGGAATATGAGGAGTAAAAAAGTGTTGACAAGAGATTTATTTCTCAGACATACAAAAGCTGAGTGTCTGATTCTCAGCAGAAAGAACCACAAAAGGAGCTTTATAATTGTTCACAGAAAGAGCTCAGATATTTTTCAATGGACTCCAAAATTAAACACCTTCAACATCTACATTTAACTACAAAACAGAAAACAGCCGTTGGGGCAATAAAGAGACTTTTGGAAAACATTTAAAGAGATATGCTGGGGAGTGACAGAGTGGGATGCTGTGAAGTTCTTTTTGCTCTCCTCAAGGGGATCCAAGAAAGCATATAATGAAGCTACATTTAAAAATCTAAGTTTTGAACATAGTAGTTATTCTTTTGACTATCTCTATCTCTGTAATCTCCCTCTATGATCTACCTTTCTCTATTACATCTATTTCTATCTCTATCATCTACCATCAATCCATCTCTATCACCTATCTCACAAACTATCTCACAACCCTGTCATTTATCATTTATATTTCTACATTTATCATCTATTCTATCTTTCTATGTGTCTCTTTCTATTATCTACCATCTATCCGTCTTTCTGTCTTGGACATTAGACCACAGGATTCCATGAAAAGCAATCTCTTGGTGAGGAGATTCTCTCTATCAATGTGGATTAGGGATGATTCCGCCACTTTCAGCTTTAAGCAGTTTCCTAGAGCATTGAAAGAAAAATTTACTCACCTAGGATTACATAGGCAATGTGTCAGAGGTGGGACTTGAACTCGGGTCTTTTTTACTACAAGGCCAATGTCTTTCTATATAAATAAAGATAGAGAGAACCAAAAGATGATAAAGGTGTATATTTAGACATAGCCTGAGAAAAAGGGAGAGACTGAGAAAGGGGAAAACAGAGGGAAAGATGGAGACAGAGGCAACAGCAGATAAGGAGGCAGAGACAGAGAGAGACAGTGAGGAAGTATGGAGGGAGAGGGAGGGATTGGTAACGTGGAGTAGTGGTTGGAAAGCTGACCTCAGAGTCAGGAGAACCTAGGTCAGCCTCATCTCTCACACATATAGACTGTGTGACTCTAGGTGAGATCACTTAGCTACTCATTGCTCTTGGGCAATTGTGCAAGACTACTGCAGAGAAACCACCAATCAGCACTGATTGAGGAAGTTGCTCCTGGTGAAATGATGTCTGGCTAAAAAAAAGTTATTGACATAGGTAAGCATAGACATGGATGTGTATAAACATAATCACAGCAAGGGGCAATACAGTATTGGGAAAAGCTCAATGAAATGAGTGTCGCTGGGCATGGTGACTAAGGTTGACCCAAAAATTCTCCATGTTTCCAATCTCAACCCTACAATCTTAGACAAATCATTGAATGTCTTTGTACCTCAGTTTCTAATCTGTACATGATGGATTTAGATCAGATGACTTCTAAAGTCCCTTTCAATCCGATTCCAATCTAGTTCTCATTGATCGGCAAATTAGCAGGTACTAAATAACTGTTGAGTAACTCTGAACTCATTCCTATCCTGCAGAGAAATGATTAAGGATCCATTTTTTTCATTTCTTGTTGTTAGCTATACAGTTTTTGTTGTTATTTTGTCGTTCAGTCATTTCACTCATATCTAACTTCATGACCCCATTTGGGGTTTCCTGGGCAAAGATACTGCTTTGCTTTTTTATTTTTTTTTAACCATTTCCTTCTCCAGATCATTTTCCAGATGAGGAAACTGAGGCAAACTGGTTGAAGTGACTTGCCCAGGATTGCATAGCCAGAAAGTAGCTGAGGTCAGATTTGAACTAAGGAAAATGAGTCTTCTGGGATCTACACTTAGCAATTGATCCACTATGCCTTTCTATCCAAAAACTGTCTCTTTTGTCCACCTGCCAGGATTGAAGCAAGTGAAGACTCTAAAATACTATCAGATCACTTTACTATGGCTGACCTATGTGATAAAATCAAACACTTAAACCATTCAGAAATGTGAATTTTAGCAGCCTGAAGCATTTAAGAGAATCAAAATATAGGAATATGCAGAATTTTCAACACAGATTGGAGGGAAGAGCTATAGCTTGGATAGATTTAGGGCTGTATTTATCATTTCCTTACCCTTAATAAACTTATTTTTTAATAATTTCAAGGATTGTGCTTTACTGGCCCTGGGAAGTTTCCTAGGTGGGTTTTATCATCTCTCATCCATCTAGGAAGGATTCTTATTTCACTAGAAAGCACCTTAATAGATCATTTAATTTTAAAAATTCATTTTATTACAACTGACAGAAACAAGGTCTGCAAAGGTAAAATAGACTCTAGTCATATAGCTAGTAAGTTGTTCTCTAGTCAGTTAATTGCATACAATTCTTTGTGACCCCATTTAGAGTTTTCTTGGAAAAGATAATGAAATGATTTGTCATTTCCTTCTCCAGCTCATTTTGCAGATAAAGAAACTGAGGCAAACAGAGTTAAAAAGAAATAAGATGGAACCCAAGTTTACTGAATCCTAGTCTAATGATCTTCTTATTATGAAATTTGGTTAAATGTGTCATAATAGATTGGAAAGGCCACTGGGTTCTGAACCAGAACCAAATATTGCCTCTGTCACTCACTACCATGGCTCATGAATAAACCATCAAATCTGTCCAGACCTCAGTTTCTTCAGTGCTTCCCAAAGTGGGCACCACCACCCCCTGGTGGGTGCTGCAGTGATCCAGGGAGGGTGGTGATGGCTGCAGGTGCATTTGGGGGCGGTGAATAACTGTAAGGGGGTGGTGATAGTATATGACGGGGGTGCTAAGTAATATTTTTTCTGGAAAGGGGGCATTGGCCAAAAAAGTTTGGGAACCACTGGTTTATATAATAAAGAGATTGGATAATCTCACTCCTCAGGGCTCTTCTCATCTCAAGTCTATGATCACCTGGAATATTTTAGGCCTAAATGCAGCTCTCTGTCAATTAGGGCACTTAAATATAACTCTCAGTTCTGCTCTTAACCAGATACATGATCTTGGGAAGACCACATCAATTCTGCATGTCTCATTTGTGAAATGAAGGGATTAGATTAGATGGCCTCTAAGGTTCCTTCCAACCCTAAATCCATGATCTTATGATTTTTTTTTATTTCCATGGACTCTTTCATCTATAACAGTCTATGAATCTATACACAGACACACACATACACACACACACACACACACACACACACACACACACACAAAATCTACCTATTTATTCCCTCTTTCTCCCAGGCTATAAATGCAATGTCTACCCATACATGGCCCACTCTCATTATTGATGGCTACAGAAACTTTGATCTGATTAGCTGATCTGTTGGGTCACTTCATCTATTAAGCAGCCTGGTGAATTCTCATGTTCATGGGCTCACCACTCTGTTGCTGGACTCACTGTAGACACCCAGTTGGCTTTAGTACTAATCCAATTTAGAGTTCAAGCCATCCACCATCCTCAGCCTCTCTCTTAGCAAAGATGGTGGAAATGCATTACCACTCCTGACATTTTTTAAAAACTGATAGCGGGTAAGGAAAATAAATTTATTTCTAGGGTGGTCATCTTTCTATCACTAATCATTTGTTACACTTTAATTTAAAAACAATGTCACATAAAAATTAACAATGGCAATAGCTGACATTTAATAATACATGTTCTGTACTGAGCACTGTGTTAAAAGCTTTACAGATATCTCAGTTAATCCTCACAAAAACATTGAAAGGCAAGCACTATTATTATTTTATACTTGAGGAAAATGAGACAGACAGAAGTCAAATGACATGCTCAGGGCCATTCAGCTAGGAAGTATCTGAGGCTGGATTGGAACTTAGATTTTTCTGACTCCAGGCCCACTGTTCTATCTATTGTGCTACTCTGCTGCCTCCATATTAAGACCATTAGGATTCAGCAGGAGACCTCTGTGATCATCTTGTTTAACTGTCTAATTACACAGAGGATGAAACTGAGGACTGGATAATTTAAGTAACTTCCACTTAACCACATAGACAATAAATGACAAAGATGAGATTTGAACCCAGATCTTCTGACTTCAAAACTAGTATGCTTGCCACCGCAGTACACTGTCTCCCTTCTTTAGTATGAGAACCACTAGTCTTAATAACATGGCAAGACCAAGGCAAACATGGAAAATTCCAAAGGAATATCAGATTTTCCTGCATAGAATTGATTTATTGAGATGCTCCACAATAGAATTTTCAAACACATTCTTGCCCCCAGATAACTCCCCGAGGGGAGTTACTTTTAGATCAAGGCTATCCATTTTAACTGAACTTGACAATAATAAACCATTTAGTAGTTTTATAGTTAACATGGACAATAATTTCCAGAGAAATTTTGGACCCCAGCTAAAAAAACATAGCCAATTTTTTGAGAAGTCTAAATAGTGTGCAATTCTTTTAGTACCTGATGCCAGGAAATCTATTATTTCTCAGTTTAAAGCCTTTGTTGTATCTGCTTTTGATTTAAACTCAGGAGAAAACATTGTGTTTCTGGAGTTGGTTTCTTGGAAAAAGGAGTCAGAGTCCCTTGACCATTTAGGACATTACTAATAATGAAGGCCTTTATTTCCTGTGTTTGCTCCATCGCCATATCGTACTGCCTGAAAATCCCACACACATGTGGCCTTGTCATTAGATAACAAGAACATTTGATGGAGTGATGAAAGATGGGTGGTTGAAAGCAAGCAAGCTATGGTAATTTCACCACCGACACTTGCAAAGTATCCCAGAGCAACTTGACAACACGTCCTGTACAGGTACCCAAGATGCCTTTTATCTAAGGATTTCCAAATTCTTTTCACATCAAGAAAGTTATGCCAGTTGGAAATAATGAAAACTTTCTTATATAGAACCAAAGGGAAATCAAGATTTGCTGGGAAGGACAGTTATTCTAACACTAATCTGTTTTGGATTATTAACATACTGCTCATTTTGAGGCAAACCGGCACAGAAAATTTCAGAAAAAAAGAAAAGGGTAGGTCTCAGAAACCTGAAGTTGGTTATTCCCAAAGAAGAGAGTCATAGAATTTTAGGGTTTAAGGGAAGTTGGGAACAAAGAGTTGAAAAGGTAACCTGGAGTAAAGTTTCTCATCAAAGAAATGCATGAGTTAAAATAGAAATGGGCTGGTCACCTGGGAAAAAGAGAATAATTTCTATACAGCCTGCTAGCTTCCTAAGACCAAGATATTTGTGAATTGTGAAATATTCCATTTCATACCTCCTTTGCCCCCAGAATGTTGGGTGGGTGCTCCTGAGAACTTTTGAGAAGATATAGAAAGGAGTAGCCAAGGATGAGAAGACATGAATGGGGCACGTGTTCATCATTGGAAGAAGTAGCAAAATTTGGGGTCCATTTGAGTATTGGGGGGGACAAACACAGGGAAAAAAGGCCTTTGATATTGGTAATGTCCTAAATGGTCAAGGGAATCACTAACTCCTCTTTCCAAATAAGGAAAATGAGGCCTGGAGAGCTGAAATGACTTATTCAGGATCATGACAGAAATTATGTTGCCTGACTCTCACTCTTATGTTCTTTCTATTATATTATGCTAAGCTGACTTTTTTTTAACCTGTACATTCTATCTTAGAATTGATACTAAGTATTGGTTCCTGGCTGGATAATAAGGGTTAAGTGACTTGCCCAGGGACACACAGCTAGAAAGTGTCTGAGGCAAGATTTGAACCCTGGACCTCCCATTTTCAAGCATAGCTCTCCATCCACTGAAGCACTTAGCTGCCCAAAAGCTCAATTTTAAAGGTGGCATCTCCCCATAACGCATACTGTTCTATGACAATGACATCACCCTAGCTATCACAGAACTCGCTAGCATAAAAGACTACTCCTTTCTATAATTATAGAAGTTCTTATAAAGCATTTAGCATAATTTCTGACATATAGTGGGTGTTTAATAGATACTTGTTCCCTCCCACCTTCCCTGTACTTAAAGCTACATTTTAGCTATTACAAAACCATGACTACAGTATCCACAGTGGTATCCAGGACAACTGGTCCTAGACCAATGATATCTGTGGCAGTCGGTGCTCCAGGATGTCAGAGTCTAACAAAATAGAGTCCTGGTTTCTCAGCCCAGAGTAGATTAGAAGCAGTGACCTAGAATGGGAAGGTTGCTCTGAATGGGAGTTCTAACAAGGAAAGACAAAGGAAACTCAAAAGGATCAAGAAAAGGTCAAATTATGCTCTCCATATTCTGTTTCAGAAGGCTTGCTTTGCTGTTCAGTCATTTCAGTTGTGTCCAACTTTTCAGGACCCCACTGGGATTTTCTTGGCAAAGATACTAGAGTGGTTTGCCATTTCATTCTCCAGCTCATTTTAGAGATGAGGAACTGAGGCAAACAAGGTAAAGTGACTTATCCAGGGTCTCAGAGCTAGTAAGAATCTGAGGGCAGATTTGATCTCAGGAAGATGAGTCTCCCTAACTCTATCCACTGTGCCAGCTAACTGCCCTTTAAGAAGGCAAAGGAGTAGATCGTGTATTTACATCTAAGGAAAAGAGAGGAGCTTGACACTAAAAGATCAACTTGGAGTACAGCATAGTTCACTCCCTAGCATTCATTCTATTTTTTATTTTTAGTACTGATATTCGAATCTAGGTTACCTAGTTTGTCTCACAAAGACTCCTAGTGCTGAATCCGGAATCATCTCCTTCCAAACTGGCAGAAAATCTATATTGTATGGGTGGGGAAAGAGATTATCATAGTGAAATGATCATCTGGAATCAGAGGACATGGAATCCCTAGTCTGAGTCCCAGCTCTGCCATCTATAAATTTCTCTTCACCCTATAAAGTTATAGAGCTGTATGACTCCTCTGGGCAACTAGGTGGCACAGTGGATAGAATGCCATGCCTGGAGTCAATAAGATTCATCTTCCTGAGTTCAAATGTAGCCTCAGATAATTACTCATGTGACCCTGGACAAGTCACTTAAGCCTGTTTACTTCAGTTTCCTTATCTGTAAAATGAGCTGGGAAAGGAAATGGCAAACATTCTAATATCTTTGCCAAGAAAACCCCAAATGGGATTACCAAGAGTCAGACACAAATGAAATGACTGAATTCCAACAGTGACAACTCTGCCATTTGCTGTGCAAAGTATGTTCTTTCCTCCATTGAAAATTCTGATGAAGTGGCCCTTCTCATACATTTATATAATCCTCCCTGATAGTTTGGGTTCAATCAAACTGTCCAGCCTTATCCAGCATTACTCTATTTCATGCAATCTATAATCTGGTTAACTTGCCCAAGGTCATTCAATTCGTAAGTGTCTGAGGTGGGATTTGAACTCATGAAGTCTTTCTGATTCAAAAAGCATGCTGTGCCATGACTGTGCCAACTAGCTGACCTTTTACATCACCTGTATTTCCCAACATACCCATTCTCCTTCTGTTTCTAGCAATCCATCCTCTATATCAGTGATTCCCAAAGTGGGCGCCACTGCCCCCTGGTGGGTGCTGCAGTGATCCAGGGAGGTAGTGATGGCCACAATTTTTTTGCATTATCTCCTATTCTGAGTTCAATAAATAGTTTCATAATTTCCAGGGGGCGCTAAGTAATATTTTTTTCTGGAAAGGGGGCAGTAGGCCAAAAAAGTTTGGGAACCACTGCTCTATATCAAGGAATAAAAATAAAGGGGGGAAATCAACAAATCTAGCCAATGCAGCAACTGAGTCTGACATTATACAGAGTGTTCCATACTCAGCATCCTCAATTCTTCTCCTCTACTGCTGCAAAGAATGGAAAGATATACTTTTATATCTTTTCTTTGTGGTCAAGTGTAGTCATTTTAATTTCACAGCACCCAGTTTTTATTGTTTTGTTCCTATTGTTTCTATTTATGTTGTCAGAGTCACCAGATAATAGATTATTTTGCTGATTCTCCTTACTTCACTTTGCATTAGTCTATGTGTCTTTTCCTTGTTTCTTTCTATTAACCATACTCATAATTTCTTATAATATGATAATGCTCTATGACAGCCATATGCCACAACTTCTTTAGACAGTCCCTGATAGATGAGCGCATACTTTTTTCCCCCAATTCTTTGCTACCATAAAAAGTTCTTCTCTAAATATGTTGGTGTATGTAGAATACTTTCTTTTTATCATTGATCACCTTAGGATATCTGCCCAAAAAGGGAATCTCTGGGTCCAAGATTAAGGACATTTTAGCATCTTTTTAACACAATTTCAAATTACTCTCCAGAATGGTAGGACCAATTTACAGTTTTACAAAAAATGTATTAGTCTTTCTACACTCCACCCATAGTCTGTGCCTATCTTTTATCTTTGTCAGTTTGCTAGATATAAGAAGAAACTTCAGGCATCAGTGACTTTGTACAGAAGATAGAGGAGAGAGAGCCAGCTTTCCACCAAAGAAACTGTGGGTTCAAATCCTGACTAATACATATTAGTTGTGTGATTCTGGGTAATTCACTTAAACTCTCAGCACTCTGGGAAACTAACAGTATATGTCTCAGAGAAGAAACTGGCCTTGATGGAGAAAATTCCTCTACCTATTAAATCATAGGCCCTGTCCAGAAGATATAAAATTTTGTCATTTGTAATCTGCTTTCTGCTAGCAATTTGGAGTATTCTTCCATATTATTATTTAGTTTTATAATTTTTTTCCTTTTGAAAATTATTTATTAAATTGTTTGATCACTTACCTGTTAAAGAAGACTTTTTGGTCTTATATGTTTGTGTTAATTCCCTTTATGGTTTGGCTATCAGACTCTTAGCATAGATATTTAAGGCAAAAATTGTGGTTACACAAATAAGACACTCCATCTCCCTGTTCCAGGCATTTTCTCTGGCTTCAGTACTCTCTCTTTATACAAAGAATGTTATCCCTCCTATACTCCAACTACTGATCTCTCTGACTTCCTTTAAATCTCAAATAAAATCTCACCTTCTTCCGAATGTCTTCCCTAACCCCTCTTAATTCTAGTGCCTTCCCTCTTTTGATTATTTCCTATTTATCTTGCAAATAGTTTATTTTGTATATATTTATTTACATGCTGTCTCCACCTTCAGACTGTAAGCTCCTTGAGAACAGGGGCTGGTTTTCTGCCTCTTGTATCTCTAGTGCTCATGGCAGGTACTTAATAAATGTTCATTAATTGATTAATTTTCCCAGGTGACTGGTTCCCTTATCTTTTTGTAATTAGTATTATTTGCACAGACACTTTTGACTTTTATGTAATCAATCAAAGTGATCAATTCTTCCTTTCTTCCTTTTTTCTTTCTTCCTTTCTTTCTTTCTTTCTTCCTTCCTTCCTTCCTTCCTTTCTTCCTTTCTTTCTTTCNTATTTGCACAGACACTTTTGACTTTTATGTAATCAATCAAAGTGATCAATTCTTCCTTTCTTCCTTTTTTCTTTCTTCCTTTCTTTCTTTCTTTCTTCCTTTCTTCCTTCCTTCCTTCCTTCCTTCCTTTCTTTCTTTCTTTCTTTCTTTCTTTCTTTCTTTCTTTCTTTCTTTCTTTCTTTCTTTCTTTCTTTTTCATTTAAAAGGCACAGGCTTATGACCAGTGGAAGAAATGGGATCAAAACTCATGGGAAGGCAGCTTAGTTGAGCCCCTCAGTATGCAAATTTTATAAAAGACAAATGATTTAGCAGCAGTCCTGGAGTCTAAGCTCTCTGGATAAATAATCTGTACTCCATTGCTGCTAATGACATGGACTTCAGTGAGATTTGCTGACTGGTTTATTGATATTTTCCTTAGTAACTAATCTCTTATTGGACTAGGATGCCTGTTAATTCACAGAACATATGAGCCCTGACTCACTTAGAAAAGGGAAAGTTTTCAGGAAAAAATTTTGGTTGTAAATTCATAATTTTTAATATGTCAGACTGAGGCTGGATCTATGCAGCCAAAATGCCCCTGGGATTGAGACAATCTAAACAGCCACTCAGATTATTCCAGTCTTAAAATGGCCTAAATGGGGTAACCTGTCTCCAAAGTCTAAATTCCCTCAAGATTTGCCAATGACCCACTGGGAATCAGTGTGCTGCAGAGGAGGAGCTCTCCCTTTCAAACGTAGGATTTGTCTATTGCACAGATAGTCAATTTTAATTTTCATATGATTAGAAGGAATTTTAATTTTACAATCAATGAGAAAACAGATAGAAACCATCTGGAAGTTCCCAGTTCCCTGCCAAAGAATTTCCTTTTGTTTTACATATCAATGACTAAGGGAACAAAGGCGTTTCAGTGCCAGTCATTTGTCCTTGGCAATGCTGATCTTTTTATGTTATGAAAGACCTTTGAAATATACCGACTTTACTAACCCAGTGTAGTCAGCACAAGAACTTTACCACTCCCCTTCACATATAACTCAGTACAAATGGCATTTTAAATACTTTAATTCTTGCAAAGATATCTAAAGTATCGAGGGAGCTCTTTGATTTTTTACTACACAAAGAAGTAAGAGCTCATAACTACTTTCTCCTCTTTGAGGCCACAGTGGAATATATTTTACTAGAGATACACAGAGCAAGGAATATTGCCTCTAAACAAAACAAAACAAAAAAAAAGAGACGAGTAGACGAGGAAATGACAGCGCTCTGAAAGTTTCCCAAAACTAATATTATTGTAATTTTGAGAGGTCAGTGAATCAGAAATATAGTTTTAGTGTTTTTAGTTGAATAAGATCTTTTGTGTGTCCAGTCTAAGACCAAGAAAAGTGGAAGGTGCCTAGCACATAAGGGATGCTCAATAAATAAATATTGAGTGAATAAATGACTTCAAAATACCATAAATGAGGTTGGTCTGCCTCCAAATATAGTCTAACATTTGCCCAGAAGCCTATAGGGCAATCCGCATTTGTGGCAGTTATCCAAGACAAGAAGGAAAAAGTGTGGCCTTTTTAGGGACCAGTTATATCAAGCCAGAAGAAGAGGGACATAGAAATAGAACGGGTTCGAGTGACTGATGGATAACCAGGAGCGTTTCCTTTATGGTTAGCCTTACCAGACTTGCTCACGATTGGTACATCTATAAAAGGCTTCATGTCCTGTTTGGGATATCAGTATAAAAACATCATGGCTCCTAAGATTTTCAGGCTATTTAGTAGTTGAGTCTTTTGGGGTTTTTTTGAGAAATAATGATATCCTTCTGGGTGTATTTACATATGTGGTGTCATTTTCAGGGCCACACAATCATCCAATAAGTGGCAAAAAAAAAAACCAATCTCATTGTATCCTTTGTGTGTTTTTTTTAAATTATGTTTCAGCATAGTCATGTGTTTTGTATGTTATTAAATTAAAATTAAATTTTAACTAAATACAGGTATTGTTGTTACTTGAAATCTCTAAGTCTGACTAAAATATCTACCGGCCAATGAATATCCATTCTAGGATTCTGTCAGACCAAAATGAGATCACAAGTACATAGGAGACTCAGTGGATAGAGCCCTGGACCTGAAATCAGGGAGATTTGAGTTCAAATCTGGCCTTAGATATTTACTGGCTTGGTGACCCTGGGCAAGTCATCTAACCTCTGTTTGCCTTAATCTACTGGAGAACAAAAGGTAAACCATTCCAATGTCTTTGCCGAGAAAACTCCATGAACCATATTGGCAAACTGAGGTCTATGAGGCCATGAAGAGCTAGACATGATCGAATAGCAACAGCAAAGAAGATCAGATTCCATTATGGTTTATCTTTGAAAACAACATTATAAAACAGATAATTTCACTATTTTTCAGTTGTTCCCCATTGCCTTAGGATAAGATTTTTAAAAAAATTATGCTCAGCCTGACATTGAAGGCGTTCTACAGTCCAGTTCCAGATCACCTTTCCAAGATAATTTCATATTGTCTCCCTTTACAAAAATCTCCATTCCAAACAAACCGGTCTGTTAATTGTTCCCCATTTAGGACATCTCTGTCCTAAATCATCCCCATGCCTAGAATTCATTTCAACTTTCCCTCTGCTCTCTTAGAAGTTTTTCTGGGCACAGCTCAAGTGCACCCTTCTATGGTACCTGATCATTCCAGCTTTTAGTCCTTTCTACTTCTTGACATTGCTGTGTATAATATATAATTTTTATTTGTTATTATTTATTTTATTATGTAAGTATATTCTTGTAGAAAACTAAGTGACACAGAGTAGAGAGCACCAGGCATGGAGTCAGGAAGACCTGAGTTCAAATTCAGCCTCAGAACTCATTAGCTGTATAACCCTGGGTACATCAAAGTTGTTTGCCTCAGTTTCCTCATCCATAAAATGATCTAGAGAAGGAAATGGCGAACCATATCAGTAACTTTTACAAGTAAACCCCAAAAGGGGTCACAAAAAGTGGGGTATGACTGAAAACAACAAAATTGAAAATTAAAAAAATCAGGGAGAAAACAGCATGAACTTTTTTGGGGGGAGCAGCAAGGTGGTGCAGTGGGTAGGGGTCAGGAAGACTCATCTTCCTGAGGTGGAACCCAGCCTCAAATACTTTACTAGCTGTGATCCTGAGCAAGTCACTTAACCTTGTTTGCCTCAGTTTCCTCATCCATAAAATGAGCTAGAGAAGGAAATGGCCAACCACTCCAGGATTTTTGCCAAGAAAACCCCAAATGGTGTCACAAAGAGCTGGATACTACTGAAACAACTAAACAACAACAATGTGCTTGTATTTTTATGTACAACTTGTACTAAAAGCTTTTATATCATGTTTGTTTATCTCCCTATTGCCCCTAGAAAATTTTAAATTCCTTGGAGGCAAGGACTATTTTTTGTCTTTGGATCGCCAGTGACTAACATATGCCTGGCATATAGTAGATGCTTTATATAATAGGGCGCGTGCAGAAAAGCTCTTCCTGTTCCAGTAGACCACATCTGCTAGCTCAGCTCTTGGTTGCTTTGGGAATGGTGAAGCCCCTGCTTGCTTCTGTTCAGCCACATGTGACTCAGTGTTGAAAGGCTGAGCCCTTTGGGAATGATGAAGCAATTTTTTTATTGGCCACTGAACATGAAGTTCTCAATGGAACTTTTAAAAGGGTTCCAGCTCTATGGCTCTCCGTTCCTCAACTTTCCATGTGATAAGAAGAACTCCTGGGAGGGTTGGAAGGAGGGATCACTCTTCTCTCTTCTTCAGTAGAATCAGAATGGAAGGACATAAGAACCAAAGTATATGTCCTATCTAGGTGATCTTGAGCCTATATTTGGGGCATTCTCTTCTGTGTCTGGTTTTTTTCTGAGTATAGGCGACAAAACATTGATCTCAAGATGGTTGGGTCTCAACTTAGAGAGGACCTTGCAGGTTCAAGAGGTCCATAGAATCTAGGGCCCTTGCTAAGGGTAAACCAATGTCAGAGGGAGTTTCATTCTTGGAGAAGATGGCTACCAACTGGAGGATCTCTTCCCTGGTTTGCCAGAAGATGTTGTCAAGGCATGCTTGTGAAAGCCTTTTGTATTAAGTATTTCTTTTGGGTGGAGGAAATAAATACCAGTTCCATACATGATTTACACTGTACAGTGAGTATCTTTTTATTTTCTGCCACCTCTTGAGGAGGCCTTCTTCATGAATCAAACTAAACTTTTAAGTAATTCCCAGTCCCTCTCCACTGCTGGAATAAAGGTATAATGAAGCAAGAAGTAAAGTGAAAGGAAAGTGATCCTTCTTCTAGGTGGTCAAGTTCCCATAAGAGTGAATCTGGTCTAGACTATGTGACTGTGTTCAGAGCAGATGGATGCTTAGTGAAAAGAAAGAAAACTGCCTTGGGCTCAGATTGAAGTTATAATTTTATATTTACTTAAGAGTGAGAGAATTTTAGTACAAACTAAGGACAATTGAAGCAATCACATGTTCATCTCAGTTAGTTTGGCACAGGTTTAAAGAAAAAAAAAAACAACAACCACTGGGTCTCTCCCTGTCACCACTCTTCTTACCCTTACCATTCATTCAACTATTCCATATTCCACCCTGCTTCCATTTTTTAGGCCTAGACTGAGCCATTACCATTGGCCCCATTCTGGTAACTGGAGAAGTAAGGTCCTCTCTTCTCTGGGCCCCAGGCCTATTGCATTTTGGATTTTGGTTGAAACTGTTGCCTAGGCCGGTCATCCTACCAATCCAACTGGTCGGCTTCTGGCACCATTCCTGGGAAAATCATCTCTTCTCTCTGTGCCTCAGCATCTGAATCTGCAAAATGAAGGATTTGGACTTGGTGGCCTCTTAAGTCTCTTCTAACTCTTAAATCTATGAATCATCCATCCTGGACCAGTCCCCAGTCTCAGAAGTCAGCATTAAATGCACACTGGATCTCCTGAAGCCAGGTAACTCTACTCCCAGGATTCTATTTCAAACCCTACGTCTCTAAAAAAATAAATAAACAAGTCTACGTTTCTTTCTCCCACCTTATTAATACCTACACTATAATGGCTGAGAGTGGTGAACATTTCTATAATACTTTAAAGTTTTCAAAGAACTTTACATACTTAGTTTTATATTATTCTCATTACCTGACAAGGTAGATGTTATTATAATTCCCATTTTCCAGATGAGGAAACTGAAGGCCACAGTGCAAATAGTTTCTGAAGTGAGATTTGAACTCATCCATTTCTGACAAGTCCTTTATTCTCTTCATTACTGAGCAGGGCTGGGTAGGCTGACACATCAAAAGCCCACCTAATGCTCAGCTCAGAGCCTACTTATCAGATCATGTACTGGCATAAGCAGGCAGACAGCTGTCGATTCCCCTTTTCCTGGTTCTATAGAACTTAAATCTTCCAGGTCCGCATTCACCCTGAACCTCTCCTATCTCTGCTATGCTGAATCTCTCCCGCTTAGAATCTGAAGCAAGCAACAATCTATATCTATGTCTGTCTCTTTACTGCAAGAACAAGGCTGAAGGGGTTTCAGAAGTTGTCTGTTCTCAGTCTTGCCAAAGGCAGACATTCAAAGGGGCTGAATGTCTGACTTCGCCTGACAACTGTTACTCCTCTCCCAAATGTCCTTGATCTCCTTTTTAAAGGTCATTTCTTACATGTGTATGTTTTGTCTCAGTATTCTTATCCCCAGATGAATATCAGTATATATTGAATATAAACTCTGGTTTGAGACTTACTACCTCTCTTTTTTAATCTTTGCCTTCTGTCTTGGAATACTGTGTATTGGTTCCAAGAGAGAAGAGTGGTAAGAGCTGGGGGTTAAATGGGGGTTAAATGATTTGCCAAGAGTCACACAACTAGGGATTGTCTGAGGTCATATTTGAACCCAGGACTTGGCTCTCAATCCACTGAGCCACCTAGCTGACCCTAAGACTTACTACCTCTTAACTCATGGATCACTTTGAGAAAAAAGGTAATTTTGCAACATTCAATTCCTGGTTTTAAAATAACAATGATTTTGTCCTCAAAGGATAGCAGAGGTTCAGCATTTGACAGAGCTGACTTCAACAAGAGAGGAGACTGAAGGAGGAGGCAGAAATTCTGAAGTCTCACCCATAAGAATGAATTGATGAGATGAGATGTGTACAAAAAAAAAACCTGATTCTTCAGCTTTGGACTTCTGATCAATAATTTCACTTCACAATTCTTTACGAGTAAGGTAGAGCTATTATACAAAATTATATATCCATTTTCTAGCCAAGAAAAAAAGAACACTTAAAATGAAAGGGATTGGATATGGAGATAGAGTCCTTCTGTGCTGGACAGAGGCCAACAAAAGAGGTTTTTTTGGGGTGAGAAATGCAAGGTACAGACAGGAATGTGGATGAGAAAGAAAGAAAATAAGGTCATAGCTTCATTCTGACTTTTGTTCTGGTCGCTGAATTAATTTATATACTAGTCAGAAAGGATATTGAGAGTAAGGTTCATTTCAGTGCCCCCATCCTACAAAATACTCTTGTAGGAGATTTTGAACAGATTCCTGAAGAATATTTTGGGGGCATAGACTCACCATGAGGGAAGTAATCAGAATTGTAAAGAATTTCCTAAGCATGGGTCGTTTAGGTAGTTCAGTAGAGAGAGAGCCAAGTCTAGAGACAGAAGGTCCTCCTGGGTTCAAATTTGACCTCAGACATTCAATAGTTGTGTGACAATGGTCGTCACTTAATCCCCATTGACTAGCTCTTGCTGCTCCTCTGCTTTGGAACCAATACTTAGTATTCATTATAAGGTTTTTTTTTAATATATTTCCCTAAGCATAGATCAGATAGTTATCTGGGACCATGGACTTAGGACCAACATTCACCACAGTTTAAAAACAGATGATTTTTGGCAGGAGAATTCTGATGACTTTTGTTGGTCTGCCTTAGTGTGGTAGGCATAGGCTTTGGTCATATATTAAAATATCTCTTTTTCCTATTAGGCAGAGGCTTCCTAGACACTGGCACCCCAGTAGATGGTAGTAGAGAGCAATAGTTGGATTCTCGGAGACTAGATTGCTGAATCCCAACACATGGTCATATAGAACAGATTGGTGACCTTGAGACCATTGAAGACATCTAACATCAACTCCCACTAGAAAGTGGAGACATGACACACAGCACAGAGTCAGAAGCAGAAATGGCATTACCAAATAGCAAAGTTATTCCCTCGATATCAAGGGATAACATCAAGGGAGGTCAACAGAATGGCATCAGAAGTATGAGTTTCCCAAATACACATGGGTCTTGTCCACATGAGTCCCTGATGCATACACCCTTCACTTGCGGACTCCAAATATATATTTCTATAGTGTGTATCTGTTCTGGCATGGTCTCTGAACTCACATTCCATATATATATTTCCTCTGAGGGAACTCCCTAGTGATGCATATTCTCTTCCTGTGTACCCTGAAAATGAGTAATGTGATAGAGTTTATTCCCTTGTGGCTCTGGAGGAATTTATTCTTGCTATGCTATATACTATAATATTTTATTAAGTGTCTTCTTTTTTAACTGATGTATCCTGTGGCTGGCAGATATAAATAAATGCATTTGTTCTTTTTTTTAAAAAATACATTTGTTCTTGACTTTCTTGAACTTGGGGGTAGCTTTTCAGAGAGGGGTGGTATTGTGAGGAGCTACGACAGGGACTACGTGTATAAGAACCTTATTTTGGGGGGCAATCAAGGAGAAAAGGGAAAGACACTCACTCAAATGAAGTTAAATGGCATCTTTTTCTTTGATTGGTCTGGACCTGTATGGTAAGTTGGCTATGACTTACGTGGTTTAGAGAACTGTCCAGAATATTTAAAAGTTAGTGATTATCCCACAGTTAGACACTAGTGTGGGTCAGACAGGACTGATCATAGTGCCTTCCTAACTCCAAGGCCAGTCTTTGATGTTATGGTTAAAATGCTCAAGATTCAGAGAAGTAAGGGAGCTGATTTACAATGACACCAAAAATAACTGACAGTCAAAACTGTAGCCAAAAGCCCTTAAATCCAATCAGTTACCTAATCCACTAAGCCACATTCTTTTTAATCATTTTATCCTACAGGGATGTTAGTTCTCGCTCCAGACTTTTCACTAAGTATTGACTTGATTTTCCTGGATCAAGTGAAGTCATTTATTTGAATTGGTCACCTCTATTTACTGAAAGTCAAGCATCTGGTAATTTTGAACAATCTTTGTATCTTAAATCAAGTTATTACATTCAAGTAAACTTAATTTCATTTTTTAAAATAGCATCTTGGTTCCTTTTCAATAACAAAAGAGAGGTTTCTATCTCCTCTCCTCTCTTTTTTCCCCTTTCCCTCCTCTTTTCTTCTCTTTTCCCTTGCCCCTTTCTTCTCTTTCTCCTCCTTTTTCTCCCTTCCTTTTTTTCCTCATCTTTCTTTCCTTCCTGAAATCCTTTTCTCTTTGCATCTCTAATCTTCCTCCTTCCTTTTTTTTTTTAAACCCCTACTTTTCATCTTAGAATCAATACTTTGAATTGATTTCAAGGCAGGAGAGCAATAAGGACTAGATAAGGCCGGATGTGACTTGCCCAGGGTCAAACAGCTAGGAGATGTCTAAGACCAGATTTGAACCCAGGATAGTCCATCTATAGGCCTGACTTTCAATCCATTAAGCCCTCTAGCTACCGCTCTTCCTTCTTTCTTCACCTCCATTCTCTTCCTTTCTCTTTTCTTCCATCCTTCTTTCTTTCTTTCTTTCTTTCTTTCTCTCTGTGTCCCTGTCTTTCTAGCTGATTCTGTCTCTGTCTCTCTTTGCCTCAAATTATGAGCTATTATAGGAGGATGCTGGTTCCCAGAACTGTACTTATAAAGGATTTTCAGGTTTTCCACAAGTGCATACAGATAATGGGTATCACCACCGGCAGCATATCGACAATAAAGTTCCCAAATAATTGAAAAGATACCATCAGTCATTCTTTCAACAACAACAAAAAAGGCTTATTAAGAACCCATCCTTCTTCTTAAGGAGCTTACAATTTAAGAAAGGATCAAGAGATTTGTTGGTCCTAAGACTGAGTATAGTCCTAGGAAAATCGATACACAAAGGAAGGAGAGTCAGGTTTTTCTCACACATTCTAGATTAATAGACTCCATCTCAGAGTAGAAGTCCCCTAACTAGAAAGATCTCTTCTTCTAGTTTCTTCTAAGTACACAGTAGAAATGAGGTATAGAAAAAATGATTTATTTCTTCCACCACAAAAGACATGCTTAAAGTACAAAAGAATCATATGCTGACTTTAACATTTACATAAAATGTAAGGAGTGATCCACCGCCTCTGTTAAAGGCCCTCTGGAGCTAAAAACAACTTTGGAAAACAGAGATTTGACTTGCATTTTGTTAGTCAGCTGACTAAAAGCTATTCAACAAGGATTTATTAAGTGCCTACTATGTGCCAAGTACTTTCTAAGGCACTGAGGATACAGGAAAAGCAAAAGGTAGACCCAGTTTTTTTGTTTTTTTTTTAACCCTTGTACTTCGGTGTAGTGTCTCATAAGTGGAAGAGTGGTAAGGGTAGGCAATGGGGGTCAAGTGACTTGCCCAGGGTCACACAGCTGGGAAGTGGCTGAGGCCGGGTTTGAACCTAGGACCTCCTGTCTCTAGGCCTGACTCTCACTCCACTGAGCTAACCAGCTGCCCCCTGGTAGACCCAGTTTTTGAGGAGCACTGGATCCAGTGGAGTAGACAATGCATGAACAAGTAGGTACAAACAAGATATAGATATAGATATAGATATAGATATAGATATAGATATAGATATAGATATAGATATAGATATAGATATAGATAAAGATAAAGATATAGATATAGATATACACACACAAGACATGACTTGCATATATACTGATAGGGTATGCTGGAGCTGGCTCAATAAAGGAGATCGTTAAAATTTTACTATGAGCATTTATACCTCAGAAATCATGAAATGCTACAAATAAATACTTGATTTATTGTTTTACTAATTGTTTAGACCAGAAGTGAGAAGAAAATGGAGAAAATTCTGATTAAACTTCAAAGTATCATGCATATATTTTTCCAGAGAATTGACCATTATACATATACTCTCTAAAATAATATCTGATAAATCAGAAATAATAAAGAGAAGAAAGGTACTAATATTGAGGGGGATCTTGAAAGACTTCTATAAAAGGTTAGATTTCTCAAAAGAAGCAGAAGGAAACCAGGAGATGGAGATACAGAGGCTGGGAACACCAGACAAGAGAAGCAGCCAATGAAAATACCTAGAGTTAGGAGATGAAGAGCTATGTATCAGCAAAGAGGCAATTGTCAGTGGATGGAAGAGTACATGTCAGGAATTAAGGTATAAAAAGACTTGAAAAGTAGGAAGGGTAAGGTTATGAGAGGCTTTGAATATCAAGTGGAGAATTTTATATTTAATCTTGGAAGTGATGGAGAGCCTCTAGAATTTATTTAGTAGATGGTGACAGTCCAACCTGCACTTTAGGATGATCCCTTTGGTGGCTGAGAGGAGGATGGATTGGAACAAGGAGAGATTTGTAGCAAGCAGAAATGTCAAGTTATTGCAATGGTCCAGGCTGGCAATAATGAGACTCTGCTCCATGGTGGAAGTAGTATCAGAGGATGGAAGGGGGAATATCATGAAGATGTTATGAAGATAAATTCGACAAAATTTGGCAACAAATTTGATATGGGGGTTGGGGGCAGGGGGAAGTGGGGAACCAAAGATGACACTTTGGGTATGACCCAAGTAGGTAAGGATGGTACTACCCTCAACATTAATAGCAAAGTTTTGAAATAGAGATGGTTTGGTGGAAACGATGATAGGGTTGAGTTTTGGACATAATGAGTTTAAGACCTCTTGTTTGACAGCAAAAGGACATTCAAAGGAGTCACTGTTGGTATA
Organism: Gracilinanus agilis; assembly: GCF_016433145.1. NCBI lineage: Eukaryota > Metazoa > Chordata > Mammalia > Didelphimorphia > Didelphidae > Gracilinanus > Gracilinanus agilis. Next base: position 265,171,205 of record NC_058134.1, on the reverse strand, counting down.
CATCCTCTACCAAAGGGCAAAACCATCTGTCTCTCTATATAGAGCCGAAGACCAATTCTGTGGCAGATTCTTCAGTCATATCAGAGATTTTCACTTTTTACTCCTGTAGCATTATCTAACAGAGGATAAAAATATATACTCAAATCACTAGGATAGAAGGGAAAGTGATACACTTGTAAAGGAGAGACAAAGAGTTATTTGACATTTAAAGATAAATTTTTCTGGGACTAGGCACAGAGAAGAAATCTGCAAAAGTTGCATGGGGCAGGATGGATTTTATTTTTAATTATTTTTTATTTTGAATATTTTCTCCTAGTTACATATTTCATGTTCTTCCCCTCTCACCCAATCCCCCATAACCCCCCTTAGCCGACATACAATTCCACTGGGTTTTACATGTATCATTGATCAAGACCTAATTCCATATTATTGATAGTTGGACTAGAGTTATCATTTAGTATCTACATCCCCAATAATATCCCCATCAGCCCATGTGTTCAAGCAGTTGTTTTTCTTCTGTGCTTCTCCTCCCACAGTTCTTCCTCTGAATGTGGCTAGTGTTCTTTCTTATAAGTCCAAAAAAGAGGGATTTTAAAAGATGGATGCATTCTACAAGGAGAGAGGATGCATTCACTGATGGAAGGTGGGGTACATTATTGACATAGAGGAATGAATGAACAAAGGCATAGATAAGGATGAAAGTGGTATGAGCAAGAAGGAATTATAGAAGACTTTGAATTCCAAGATCGAGTTTATATTTTATTTAGTAGATAATAGGAAGCCATAAAAAGGGTTTTGAGTAGAGCAGTAATAAATCATGGTTATACATTAGGAAGACTATACTATCTATCTCTTTTTCCATGTATCTATCTATATACTATACCATATATTATATATAGTTTATATACTTCCTTAGAGAGGAAGGCTCTAGGGATACAGAAATGGATTTGTGCAGAAAATAGCATGGGAGAAGGGAAGGGGAAGAAGAGAGATACATTCAATCATATAACAAGGAAAAATTTGTTACTACACATAATCACAAAAATAAATAAATAAATATAGTAGAGACTTCTTCTTTAAAAAAAAATGTGGCATTTGATTTGAGCCTCAAAGAAAACTGGGGACTCTAAGCAGTGAAGTTAAGTAAGAAAAACATTCCATTCCATATATGGGGGAACAGTTAGTGCAAAGGTACTCAAGAGGAGAGATGGAATACATGTGTGAGGAACAGTAAATTAGCCAGTACAACTAGACCATAGAGTGCATGAAGGGAAATAAATGTAAGAAGACTGGAAAATGAGGAAAAAGTTTGGGAAACACTGATCTAAATAGTCCAGGTAAGAATGTGATCATGTCCTAAATTAGGGTGGAGACTTCAAGTGAAGAGAAGAAGACATATATAAAAGGTATTGTGAACAAAGAAATACAAAGTAAGTAAGAATGAAGAGTGAGTGTTGTACTGCACTCAGCCTGAATGACTGAGAGAATGGTGGTTCTCTCAGCACTAATAGGGAAGTCTGGAAGAATGGAGTCTGGGGGTGAAGATAATGAGTTCTGTTTTAGAAGTCTTGAAAATTTTTAAACTCATTCATTTATTTATTACATTAAAATGCCCAGGTAACTCATTTCCTCTCCCCCCTATCTCCCAAAAAAGGATTAGTCTGTGCTATCAATTCTCAGATATGTCCAAGAGAATGAGAATAAAAAAAAAAGATGTTTGCATTTGGCAATAAGGAAATCATTTGTGATTTTGGAGTGGCATTGTCTCAGGAAGGTATAATATTTGAAGGTCAAATTATAAAAAAAGGGAAGACATGTTGGTGTAGAGACTGTAGGCTACATTTGGTGGTAAAGGGGAAAAGACAGGGGACTGTGGTCTGAGAGGATGGTGGGGTTCAGGAATACCACCAATGGTCTATAATCCAGACTTAGGAGTAAGACCGAGAGCTCTCAAAGTACTCTAGTCAAGTCCCTTGAAGAAATATTTTGCACGAGTGTCATAAAGACTTTGAATTCAAATTTAGAACTTTCAGGGTGGATACCCCTTGTTGCACTCAAGTTTTCCAGTAACTATGGAGAGCATCATATGTGGCATACTCTTTCTTTTTCCATTGATTCTTTTCCCTCATAGGAAGAGATAGTGTAGAATAACAGCTATCAAGCTAACAAGTTCCATCTACCAGCACATACTGGCTATGTGACCCTCATCTAGTTTACTTAAACTGTCAGTGCTCTAGGGAACTCGCTAAGGCTATAGAAGGTGTCTATCTGTATTGGTAGAGGAGTTGTTTATACCAGTGAAATCTCTGCTCCAATTTTCTGTTGCTGATCTAATCCTCAATGTCTTTCTCCATGTAGTTTGTTCTCTCTTTTGTACAAAGAAAAGGCGACACTCAACACAACACATTGTAACCAGGACATCTGCTTTAACTTGTCTGTTAAGCAGAGAAGGAAGATCTGCTCTGATCTAACCTCCCTGTGGTCCCTTTGTGGCCAACTTCATATATCTGCAAGAGAGCCAGAGCTTGTAGTCTGTACTCAGAGGCTAGAGCCAATTAAAAGTGAATTGAGGCACGTGGGGATCAAATAAATCCCTGTCCTTGACCTCAATAGCACACTGTTCTAAACATCTGAGGACTCCAACAACAGCTGTTTCTCATTCAATTAAATTCAACTAGTATTTATTAAACTCCTTATCCACCTAGTATTGTATATGTAACCAGGGTTGTATCTCAGAGGGCAAGCAGAGTTTCTCTACCTACTTCTCATCAACTAAATATTGTGGATCAGCCCTGAAGGACTTGAGTGCTTTGGGTTGGAGATTCTATCTTCTAATTGGTTCTTTAGCCCTGTGTGTGAAGGTAGTAAAAAAGCTACATAATTGGTGGTGGGATGGGGAGAGGGTTAGAATGGTGGAGGAAAGGTATGCTTCTCCCTGCCTGATAGTGGCCATGGACCATGTGTCTCTTCACCTGATTGTTTTGACCCAACGCAGATCTCAATATAGATATGTATAGGGGGTGAAATCAAAAAAGGCCAGCAATCTTGGTTCCATTGGTCAGAACATGGGAGAAGATGAGGGCAGGAGGAAGGAAAGAAAGAGAACACTGCCAGAAAGCTTGGAGTTAGGGAAAACTTCTGGTCATGGCTTCTCCTATTAGGAACTAAACCAAGTAGGGAAGGGAAGGGCAACACATAGAGTTTCCTTCCCACTAGAACATTACATTTGCTTTGTGTATAATATACTTGCAAGTGCTGAAAAAATAATTTGCACTATGCCCACAAAGTCTCTAACTTATCAGCATCTTTGAACCCAGTGCGGCCACAACTAGGCATATGACCAAAAAAGATCAAATAAAAAGGAAAAGGACTCATGAAATATGTGTGCTTGTATAAATTCTTCCTGCTATGGCAGCTACTGGGACCAAAGAGAGTGCCTACCTAGTGAAGAATAACTGAACAAATTATGGTGCATGAATGTAATGGCATATTATTACATGAGAGGAAAAGACAAAATGGAAAGTTTCAGAATAAACTGAGTAGATACCTACGAACCAAGGCAGAGTGAAGGGAGCAAAACTGGCAAAACAATTTCTCCAATGGCATCATAAAGACAACCAACTTCAAAACTTTGATCAATACAATGACAAAACATAAATCCAGAAGATAAGAGATAATGCATCCAGGCCATTGCCTGCTAAAAAAGTAATGGATTTGAAATACAGAAAAACATATAATTTGGGACCTCATCAACAGGAGAATTTGTTTTGCTGGACTACGCATATTTGGATGAGTACTTTCTTATTTCTTTTTGTTTAGCTGAGAGAGGGAGGAAATGGAATAAGAAAATAAATGCTGATAGAAAAAAGCGAATTTTAATTTTTAAAAGATACTAACATCACTCTTTTTTACCATACACAGCAAATATAATAATAAAAATGGAACTAAGAAATAAAAGTATTCTGGACATAGAGTATGTGAGGAACTTATTTGCTAAACCAAAAAAAGCTAAGTTTTACCTCTAGTTCAACCACTAGCTAGTTGTATGACCTTGGAAAAGCCATTAGTTTTTTTTCCTTGATCACCATTTTTTCTTTTATTAAAACAAAGAATTGGACTAGACTAACTCTAATGTCTCTAAAGCTCTAAAATTCTATCATCCTTTGATTAGCTTTATATACACATAACATATAAAGACATCGTATATCTTTACAAACACTTTCAGAACCCATCTCAAAACATGATGATTACTAAGGTAAAATAAAATATAGAAAAGCAGAGGATTATCATGTCAAATGAAGAACTTGTTTGTCCATTTCACATAGATTTTTCAAAGGAGTTTTTGAAATTTTCATAAAATATAATTGAGAAGACATGTTTTTTTTCACTAAAAATATATCTGGTTGGCACAAAGTTGGCATGTTACTAAGTTCCTACTACTGACTTCCCCCATGGTACTTGCAGTTTTAGTATTCCAGGTCAGAGTACTGGAATTGGCTATCCACAGTCAAGGTATTTTAATGTTCTTCCATACCCACTGGGGTTTCCTCAAGGGGTTTTTCAGCGGTTATTCTGACTGAGGGACCACTACTTCCATACCCCCTGGTATTTGCCTTGTAGAGCACTGCCATTGTTTTCCCCCAGCCTGGGTTTTCCTTGGGTTGCAAAGAGTGCCTAACATGTTCTCTTGGGGCAATAGGTGGCATAGTGGATAGAGTACTCCATCTGGAATCAAGAAGACCTCAGTTCTAAAACTGACCTCAGACATTTACTAGTCATGTTAGCTTCGGGAAAGGTATCTAAGCTTAATTTCCCCATTTCTCACCAGCTCCACTTTTTCTGGGTTCCACTTTCCATCATGCCTTCTTACTCCAGGAAATTCATCATTAGGAGGTCTCATTCTACTGAAGGTTGATTCTGCCTGGTATGCAAATCATTTGCTCCTGCCATTCCTGTTGGACTCTTTGACTGGAAAGCAGAGCTTTGGGTTCCAGGGTCATGATTTAAAGAGGGAACTCTGGTTTTGGACTTCTTTGGAGCCCTCCATCATGCCCCATCTCCAGGACATTCTTTCCCCACCACCCCCAACTTTTTGGCTTCCTTTTCTGTGTTGTCTTCTCCGATTAGATTCTTATTGAAGTCAGAGATTGTCTTTGTTTTTTTATTTGTATTTATATACCCAGAACTTTGCACAGTGCCTGGCACACAGGGGGCACTTAATAAATTGTGATTAATCGATTTAACTTCTGTTTATCTCACTTTCCTCAACTAGAGGATTGTTGTGAGGATCAAATGAGACAATATTTGGAAAAGAACTTAGTACAGTTCCTGAACATAGAAGGTGCTATATAAATGCTTGTTCCCCCCTTCTTCTCTCCTCTCTACCCCCTGGAACTCCAAGTCAAGGTAATGGCATTTCTTTCCCCCTAGGACAATCCCTGGTATGGGTGTTGTTGTCAACTACTGGAGACTGCTCCAGATGCTACTACAGACATCCACCTATATTCAAACTGGCTTCCTTGACAAGTGTCCCTTTTACAGAATCCAGAGATAAGTGAAGGATCTTCCTGGTATTTCTTTCTGATTTTTCACAGTCACTGTTAATCAAAGTTCCTAAATAGAGCATTGCTTTTCATTGCCTCCCAATACGGAAGCCTTGAAGTCCCAACTCACACTAAACTGGAAGTTTAAGTTCCCAATGGGTAGGTTCTAGGTATAACCTTGGCTTCTAATACCAATATCCCTAGCTATTAATCAACCAGGTTATTTCAATTAGCTTTTAGAAAAGACTATTTATTAAGAAGGTGTAGTAAAGACAAAATTTACCAGAAAAAATTCCCCTTCTTTTGAAAATGACATGCTCTCTAGAGAGTAGCATCTCTAGAGAGTACACCCCAAGGTAACACCTAAGGTTATCCTTCCTAAAATTCAGAAGGAGCAGGAGACAGCTTTCTTTTGGGGTTCCAACCTACAAGGATGAGTGGAAATCTAGAGAATGAACACAGATGAGGAGCTACACGGGGGTGCCTTGAGATAAAATTTGGGCCCTTTTCATTTTCAGGGACCCCAATAGAGCGATTCTCTACTCAAGACTCTAATTACTGGATATCTCTTTTTCAGAAATTAAGTAGAGAAAAAATAGATTTTTTGTTCTCTGATATATTCCCTCTATAAATTAAATCAGAGTTGGGGGTTTTTGGAGATAATGTCTAATTGCTTGGATGCTTTTGTACTATTATCTATTTTATTAATGTACTTTTATTTGAGATTACCCAAATATTTAACAATGCATAACTAAATAAATGCTCTTTATTTTTTGCTTTTAAGCATACTTAGCTTGCTTGCCTGATTTGGGGATCTTTACATGTCTTAGAGACAATAGAATAAGGTTTGCCTGCTAACCTAGAAAACTAGGGTAATCAATCCCAAGTGTTTAGTCCCTTTTTCAGGAGCTTCATACATGTTTGGGGCTTACCTGATCTTCTTTTCATCCTTTTCAACCTATTCATAATATTGTTGCGAGTTTGGAAACCTGTTCAGATAGTCCTCCTTGTGCCATAGACCCATTTGGGAAATTTTAGCTGCCTTTTAGTGTAAGGACCTAGAGAAAATTTGCTTGGACCTACAAGGAAAGGCTGGAGAAATTTGAGCTTGTTTTATGTAAAAAGAGACACCTAAAAGATTTTGTACAAACAGTGAGTATCAAACTCAAATAGAAAAGGGATCCACTAAACCTTATACAGGCTTTATATCGTCTTAGAAATCCACATATGAACATTATTTGTGTTTTATTGATTTTGCTAAATAGCTCCCAATTCCACTTTAATCTGTAAATTTTGCCTTGGAGATTTTATTCCCTCGTTGGTGGGTTAAAAGGAGGACAGGAAGTTCACTCTTGGACACACAGGGCCAGATTGGAAGCCAGAGGATTCTAAACATTCCGTGGTGGTGGATGGTGTTGGGAGCCATGATTAGCCCATAGGATCATGGAAGAATTTTCTTCCAATAGTTTAATTTCTCACCTGAACATGACAGACTGTCTTCTAGCTAACAACCAGACTCTAAATCCCTGCAGGGAAAACACCACCTGTTCTCAGGAGGTCTGGGACCAGACTTCCTTCTGAGATAAGCAACGCTATTTCTTTGCCTTTTCCTTTATTACCTTTGGATTGGGAAAGGCCTTTGAAAGCACCAAGACAAGCATTTTATAGGTTCTAAGCAAACAGTCCAACTTCTGAATCACTGCCTTGCCATGGTGAAACTAAGCTATGCTGTTCAGGGTTATGTAAGGTGGACAAATCATAGCAGAGAGTTCTGACCCAGTGGAGAAGGAAATGGAACCCATGCCAGTGTCCTTGCCAAGAAAACCCCATGGAGAGCATCCAAATGCCTGACCTCAGAAAGTGAGCCCTTCAGCTCTAGAGTCTCATGTGCTATGGGGGCACAATGAGGCAGACACAACTGAACAACAAGCAAACAGTAATCACTGATAAGCTGAGAGAAGCATTCTTTGTAGAATTTCTGTATTTGGGATTGTTATTTCTATCTGTAAGACTGGGGTAAGAGAAGATCTGGGGAGCACCAATGCCTCTGTTTCTCTGGGGTTTGTTTTGTCATGATTGCAGGCAGATAAGTACTTTGAAAAGACAGTTCCCAAGTAAGTGGCGGGAAACACATCAGCACTATCAGAGAGGTCTTCTTGACAACTGGAGCTGAGAGCAGCAGCAAGCTTCTGGTGAGGAGGAGAAGCAGGGCAAGAGCCAATCCACCTACTTGGTCCAACCAGTGATGGATTGAATTATTGGCTAAAACACCACCCCAGAAAAGAGCTACTCCAGCTGAGAAATGGAGTAGCTTTTCTATCAGCAATTCCTTATTCCTAAGGGGAATTTAATGGAGGCTTCTTGAAGAGAGAAAAGGACTTCACAAGGATTTACAAGGTATTCCTTGGCCTCCAAGTGCACATGGACCTATGTCTTATTATCTTTGTGCTTTAAGAGTAAATCCATTTCTACACAGAGACAATACATGTACATAGGGAGAAATTCACCTCTTTTCTGGGGAATATTTGTAACTTCTGTCTTTGCTATGTATGCCTTCTAATAATAATCTTTTATAAAAACCAATTTTATGGGGGACAGCTAGGTGGTTCAGTGGATTGAGAACCATGTCCCAGATGGGAGGTACTGAGTTCAAATCTGACTTCAGACATTTCCTAGCTGGGTGACCCTGGACAAGTCACTTAACCCCCATTGCTTAGCCCTTACTGCTCCTCTGCCTTGGAACAAATACACAGCATTGATTCTAAGACAGAAGGTAAAGAGTTTTTTAAATAAACAAATGAAATAAAATAAAACCTCTTTTACATCCATTGATTGAAGCATGCTATATGGAGGCTCATAAGGGAAGGGACTGTTTAATAGTTGCTTTTGTATCCCCTAATTCCTAGCATAGTAAATGGGAAAATGAGTGGCACTAACAGAAGCCTAAACACCTGTTCAGAGAAACAGCCAGCAGGACAGTGGGAATGACAACCAGAGGAGCTGGTTTTCTCTTCGGGCCACAGAAAAAAGAAGGAAAGATCGGAAAAGGGAGCAAGGAGGTGGGATAGCCAAAGAAGTATCAGATGCTTTAATAGATAGAGACTGATCAGAAACTGAACTCTTCCTATTCCCAACCATTTTTGTTGGGCACAACTTCTATCTGTTTATCTTCTTATAAACTTCATTTTATAGAACTAGTATTCTTCTTTATGTACTCCATTTATCCATCCAGATACATATATTTCATTAGTGCCCCTTTGTAGCATGGGACACATGTCCCACGAGGCTGCACTCCTCTAAATTTTTTCCACGAGGACCTAGAAACCTCTTCATCTTAGATCACTTTTGGAACTCATACCTTGGTGTTACCTTCTGTCCCTAGGCATCCTCTCTCTTTGAGGATTGAGATGGCTTCTCCCAAAACCTCCACTTAAGGAGAGGCCATAGGAGAGCCATTTCTTCATTTTCTACCAGGCTATCCTTTCTGGACTTCTCCATCATGCTCTCTCTCCCCCAATATCTTCTCCGCCTTCCTTTTTCACAGCTTCTTCTTCTGTGTCTTCTTCCCCATTAGAGTAAAAGCTCCTAGAGGGAAGGGATTGTCTTTCTTTTTGCTTCTATTTGTATTCCCAGAACTTTGTCTACTACCTGGTACCTAGTAGTATTTAATGCTTATTGATTGACCTAGAACAGCTCTGAGATAGCAACAGGCTCATCATGCATCTGTTTAGTGTCATCTGGATCACTCACAATTTCTGCTGCCTCAGAGAAAAAAATATCACCTGTCACAGATTACTTGAATTCTTAATATATACATAAATCTTTAATATGGCAGTCTTTGAACAGGCAATGACCAACACTCCTTCCAGTTACATCAAGGACAATTCTTCCCCCTTCATAGAACATTCAGGTCATAGACATGTTGTTGCCGCCATCTTGTTAACTCTATCTGGTTTTTACTTTTTGTGATTATTTCCTAAACACTAGGGAGAGGGGTGGTCAAATCTACCCTATTCCACGCTTTTTTCTGAACCCCCTCAGTTTTGCCTGTTTGAGGAGAATGTATATGACTTGCCTCAGCCTTGTTACAGCTCTACCATTATGACATTAGTTTTGGCAAGTTCTCTTCTAATCTTTTTCCAGAGATTCAAACTGTGCATTTTTAAAGCCAATGTTTTATAACAAAATCACCTGGCCTTGCCTTTTCTTTCCAAAGTTAAAACTGCATCAGACATTTTAAAATTCCTGCCAAAATCCAGAGTACCTTTTTGGGGCCAAGCTGGGCTGAGATTTTGAAAACAAAATAAAGCAAAAACTTGGGTTGTTTAAAAGAAGCCAGGACCAATTTTAAAATTTGAGTAGAAGCTAGAAATGTGATGGTTCTTCTTGATTTTCTCCCCAAACAAGTCAAGTCTCTGTATCTTCATCTGAGTTTTCCTTTGAGTCATTAAATCCCAATATGGAAAACCAGAATTTAGATGGAGAGAAATACCACTAGAAAAATCAAGAAGCAAATTCAATTAAAATTTATCTGAGTACAGACCTTAAAATTTGGCACTATTTTGTCCAATGTCATCCCCTGTCACCATGAAAAACATCTTCTTCCTCATTCAACAATATTATGACAGATAGTTGGTACATTAGGTAGAGTGCTGGACTAAGAATTAGGAAGATCAGAGTTCAAATCCAATCTCACACGCTTTTTGACTGTGTTAACTCTAGGCAAATTGCTTTGTCTCTGTCTGCCTGTTACTTCATCTGTAAAATGGGGACAATAACAGCACCTAATTCCCAGAGTGGTTGTGAAGATAAATTGATATAGGTAAGACATTTTACAAACCTTAAAGTACTATAAATGTTCATTGTCATGGTCATCATCATAGCATTCCTCCAAAAATGGAGTAGTTGTCATTTCTCTATAGCAAATTTTGAATGGCCTTTCTTTTTCCCCTAATTCACCCTACCTACATCATCCAGAAGAACATGACTAGAAAGGAAAATCTCTTTATTTTTTAAAAAACATATGCCAGTGAGTTCTGATTATCATATTTTAGAAACGACATTGATAAACTGAAATATGTCCAGCACAGGATGGCATGGGGATTTGAAGTTGTGCCATATAAGGGTAATTTAAGGTTGTGTAACCTAGATAAGAAAGGACTTTGAGATGAGGAATGAGATTGTTTTCTGTGTTTAATTATGCTATTATGTAAAAGAGGGCTTAAATGTCAGAGCTATGAACAATTAGTTGAAGTGACAAGTAGAGAGACTGTGGTCCAATGTAAAGAAAATTTTTCTAAAATTTAAAATAGCAAAAAGGAAGAAAGGATCACCTTTAGGAAGTGGTAGTTTTTCCAACACTGCCAATAAGTCTTTACATATAGGATGACCCACCTGATGTCAATGATGTTAAAGAAATTCCCATTGAAATTTGGGTTCAGATCTTAAGGATAGAAACTGGGATCATTTTTCTTTATATGCCCAGTGCCTTATTTTACATATATTTAATAAATTCATGATGAATTTGATTGAATTTTTAAAATGTATGCCTGGAAAACATTGTGTGGTAACAAAGAATTGAAAACAAAGTAGATGGCCATCAGTGGGAGAATGGCTAAATAAGTTGTGGTACATGGATCTCATAGAATATTTCTGTTATAAGAAAAAATGACCATGATGAATACAAAGAAGCATGGGACAGTTTCTATCAACCAATGTAGAGTGAAAGAAATAGACAGGCAAACAATCTGCACTGTAACTAGAGTAATATCAATGGAAAGAATGATCACAAAAGATGTACAACTGGAGGGTCCAAAATTGTAAAGATAAAGCTTAGCCCCCCAAAAAAAGAAATGAGAAAACATTTCTCATATGTCCTTTGTAGAAGTCAGGATTCACAGGTATGAACTATTGCATATAATATCCTATTTTTTCAACATACTGATTGACTTTGCTGAATTATTTTTTCTTTGCATAATTCATTATAAGGACTGGCTCTCTGGAAGGAAAAAGGGAGTGGTACATGGGGAAATGAAAATTATTTAAGAACAAATGATATCAAGCATAAAAATTTTTTTAACACTTCAGCAAGGTAAGGGTTCTTAGCTGTGTGTGTGTGTGTGTGTGTGTGTGTGATGGAGCCCTTGAGCTGTCTGGTATAAAGCCCTTCTTAAAATAACATTATTAAATGCATAAAATGAAATAAAATATATAAGATTTAGAATTACAAAGGAAACCCAAAGAGGGTGTGCCAAAAGTCTTAAGCAGTTTTAAATTTTAATGGCTTAATCTATTGCTTGTAATTTTTTTTAAATAGAAAAAAATTTAAATGAAATTTAAAGAGATAATCCCCCCTCAAAAAATGAAATGAAATGAAGATGCTCAATAAATGATCAAATATTCAAGAATCTGTAAAAATAAAAATCTATCTTCAGAAAAAATATATGACATACTCTTACATATGTGATATTAATAAACATGGATTTTTATAAAATGAAAAAGACCTGGGACCATCGACTTAGAACCAGAAGAGATCTTCAGCATTGCCTGGTCTAATCCTGCCATTTAATAGATGAGACCCAATAAAGTTGTGACTTCCTCAAAAATCACTCACATTGTGAAGGACATCAAACAAACATTGCTTTGTTTGAAGGATTCTATCATGTTCTTCACAAAACTTCTCTGCTGCTTCTTCTACAAAAGATGATGGTACAAATGCAGACTGCAATTTTTACCTACACAATGGTCTTTTGGCTCATCCCAAGTTTTACAAGATGAGATGACCAAATGTGGCAGTGAAAAACCTCTCGTTGACTTTATGCCCACAATAAAACCAATTACACCTCCTCCTTTTCCACCTCTTTCAGTAGTTCCTAACCATTCTTCTACTTAACTTGGATTTCTTTTTTTTTAATCCTTACCTTCTATCTTATCAATACTGTATATTGGTTCTGAATCAAACGAATGGTTAGAGCAATGGGGGTTAAGTGACTTGCCCAGTATTACTCAGCTAGGCTTTGTCTGAGGCCACATTTGAACCCAAGACCCTCTGTCTGTAAGACTGGTCTTAATCCACTGAGCCACCAACCTGCCCCTTTAGCTTAGATTTCTCTTAAGTCTTCTATTCACCTTGAGATCATAAATGTGGATGAAGATGCTATTCGGTCCCTCAGCTGTTTGGTTGTTGAACAAAGATACCATATTAAGAGTATCCTCTACTTCCTTTTCTATCACCATTCCCCCATCACTGCAAAATTAAAGGAGGTCTACACAAGACTGAGGATCATTCTGTATTTCGATCTGTTGAGTGATTTATCACTAATGGCCAACTTTTGTTTGTGAACCTCTCAGAATTTAGTCTGGTCCTCAGAGACAGACAAAGAAACAAAGTCTGAGAGAGACTAATAGTCTCTCTGAACATCATGAAGGTTGTAGAAATAATAAATATAGCCTAGATTTACATAATTTTTAAGGTTGGTGTTTTTCACAGTTGATCCTTGAACCTTAAAAGATAGTTGTTAATATTATCCCCATTCTATAGATGGGTAAACTGAAACTGAGGGTGATTAATAGACTTTTCTAAGACCAAAAAATAACTGTAAGTGCCCAAACTGGTATTCAAATTTGGGTCTTCCTGATCCCAAGTCCTTCATTGTGGCCACTGTTAGGTAACTGCTTTCAGTGCAGGTCCTTTAAATCTCTCCTCTCTCCTCTCCAAAACCAGAATTCTTTCCACTACTAGAGGGTCCTTCACCTTCTTTTGTGTCATGAACCCCTTTGCCAGTCTGGTGAAGCCTATGCAACTCCATCCCACAAGAATATTTTTCACCAAATCACAAAGGAAACTAATTCTATTGAAATAAATTTATCAGAATATATATTTTAAAGCAAGTTCCTGGACCTTAGGTTAAGAATAATAAATAACTAGCTTTCAGGTTGTCAAAGTATCGTACATATCACTTGACCCTCACAAATAACCAGGGAGATGGGGGCTATTATTATTCCCACTTTACAGAGGAAAAAAACTGAAGCCGAGGAAACCAGATAACTCACCCATAGTAAGTGTCTGAGAGGAGATTTGAACTGAAGTCTACCTGACTTTGAACCCAGGATTCTTACCCACTCTAACACCAAACTATCTCTAACAGCCCTTCCTCTTCATCACTACGATAGAGGGGATCCTTATTCCAGTGAAAGTTAAACTCAATAGACTCTAGAGTCTGTCCTTAGCAGTGGATTCTACAACTCTGGAGTGCTCATGTTGCCAAAAATGAATGCAAGTCTGGATTTGAATACGGGTCCTCAGATTCAAAAATTGGTGTTCCAAAAGCAAATAGGTGGCACTAATAAATTGAATGCTAGACTCAAATCAATCTCAGACACTTATTACTTCTGTGAACCAGAGCAAGTCATTGAAAACACCCTTTGCCTCATTTTCCTCATGTGTAATAACAATAGAACCTATCTCCTAAGGTTATTGTGAGAATAAGATGAAAACATCTGTAAAATGCTTTGCAAACCTTAGAATGCTAGGTTTTATTTAGTCTTGATTTATTATTATTATTATTATTATTATTATTATTATTATTATTATTATTATATCCACTGCCAGTCTGTCCTCAAAGATACCCCTGCAGAACCTTGTTCTCCCATTGGAACTGTTCTCAAGAATCCAAAGTCATCCCCATACCACAATGAGGTATCTGAGTCATTCTAATCTTCATGTTTAATGGACTGTAGGAAAACATTTTAAGATTAACCAAAACACTGGGTATTAGACTTGTGGGTTGTTGTTTTAAACTTTTTTTGACTCAACTTTTCTTTAATGTTTTCAGTTGTCAATCAACCGAACAGAGGTAAACAACGAGCAAGATTCCTTTCAAATGACTTTTCCATCCCAAGGTACGTAAAGAAGATCCTTTAAAATATCTTCATTGTGGGCACCAACAAATAGTCTTTTTTCCATCTGCACATGTATCTATTTGAAATTTTAAAGCAATAACAGATCACTGTATTTTTCTCAAGAAATTGCGGTCGCTCTCTGCATTTTTCTTCCACCAACAGTTTGCATATATTCCAGGAAATGTCTTTCCATTACCTTTTCCTGCCCCCTGAGGACTACTTCTGTGACTATGAATATTTAGTTAATATTGGTTAAAGTCAAGACCCAGGATATATTTTTAAGTGAACTGATTCTTATAACACGGTCACTCTCGGCATGAGAATGGCAGGGACCACACACATCCATCAAAACCATGGTGGTTTTGTGGGCTGCCTAAAAGACACACTGGAAGAGAGGGGGAACAAACAAGATCTGCTGCATTTGTGACCTCTAGAGGCCAACATGAACGTGAGACATTTTCTTCATTCAACAGGGTCTCAAAATAAGATTTTTGGAGTTCAGGATTTATAGGCTTTAAAAACTACCATTACGGACCCAAAAGAAGAGACTTTCCATCTTAGGGGGCTCGGTTGCCCTGAGCTAAAGACCACAAACCTCAAAGTGAGGCTGTAAATCCTAATATGAAAAGACCTTGGTCTCTTGGAAAGACCTCATGGAAAATGGAAAACTTGCCTGCCTCACAGTAGGGCTGTCCGGACTAATTGCTCAATATGCCATAAAACTTGTCAGAGAAACCCTGGTATAATTTGAGGAGTATTATCTTCATTATGAAATTGGAGCTCTCCCTTTTTATCTTGAGATAATTGGCAGGATTTAGCTTTTTTTCAACCATGGTGAAAGGACAATGACAGGATTAGTTGTGTTCTTTTTGTGCAGTCATATTAGTTACAGACCCACGATGGACCATGGGGGGCAGCAGCCAGTCTTAAAGCACAGTAGTTGGGATCTGGCCAGAATCACTAGTGAATTTCCACTGTGATATTTCTGGCCTTTCACTTAGAGATGGTCATGATAAGAGACTTTGGGAAAGCCATGGCATTCTTTCAGTACTCATTTCATATTCATAGGATCATAGATGGGCTGCTAGAAGGGACCTCATAGACCATCCTAACCCCTTTATTTTACAGATGAGGAAACTGAGCCTTAGAGAAGTTTTGTTTTTATTTTTATTTTGAGTATTTTCCCCTAGTTACATATTCCATGTTCTTTCCCTCTCCCCCAATACCCCCCTAACCCCCTTAGCCAAAGCACAATTCCACTAGGTTTTACATGTATCATTGATCAAGACCTAATTCCATACTATTGATAGTTGGACTAGAGTTATCATTTAGTGTCTTCATCCCCAATAATATCCCCATCAGCCCATGTGTTCAAGCAATTGTTTTTCTTCTGTGTTTCTCCTCCCACAGTTCTTCCTCTGAATGTGGCTCGTTTTCTTTCTCATAAGTCCCTCAGCCTTGCTTTGGATCCTTGCGGTGCTGCTGGTAGAGAAGTCCATTACATTTGATTTTACCACAGTGTATTAGCCTCTTAGAGATGTTCTTAATTCTTTGTGGGTCCTAAACCCCTTAGGCAATAATGATGGAGCCAATGGATCCTTCTTCAGAACTGTTTAACAATAGTTACAAGGAATGTTATTGTGATGGAATACTACTGCACCATAAGAAATGAAGGGCAGGTTAATTTTTAAAAAGCATGGAAAGACCTCCATGCAACTATGAAGGGTGAAACAAGCAGATATTATTTACAAAAACAGAATTATTGTCTGAAGAACAACTTGTGAATGTCTACCTCTAGAAAAAGAATTGATAAATAGAAACATGCAAGACAGTTGGTTGTTTTGCTTTGTTTTGTTTTAACCCTTACCTTCTGGAAGTCTTTAGAATCAATACATTGTATTAGTTCTAAGGCAGAAGAGTGGTAAAGGCTAGGCAATGGAGGTTAAGTGACTTGCCTAGGGTCACACAGCTTAGGAAGTGCATGAGGCCACTTTTGAAGCCAGGACCTCCCATATCTAAGACTGGCTTTCAATCTACTGAGCCACCCAGCTGCCCCCAAGACCATTTTATATATTCAGGGTTTGGGGGGTTTTTGGTCAAATAATGCCTTCTCTAGTGTAGGGAGGGAGATATTTGGGAATTTTAATGTAATAAAGAAACAAATAATTTTAAAAAGGAATTCCATAATTCATATAAGGTTTATAAATAATAATAAGATAATGAATGCATTTTATTATTTAAAATAAAGATGTAAGTTCCCTCCTTGCCCTCATCCAAATTCATGGATTCCCTCAAAGCTATGCTCAGGATTGTATAGATCTGAGATTTAAAACTCCTCTTCTAGATCAGTCTCTCAGCAATCTGGAGAAATAATGTCCTGACTAGTCTAGCTCTGTCTATGGATACCAGAAGAGAGTCATGGGTTATTGATTCAAGCCAGTCAGGTGGTGTTCACTAAAAACTAGCCCCAGATTATTCAATCCAGACCCATCAGAGTCCTGCTATAAGCCCTCCTTTTCCCTAAGAGTGATGGAGAACATACAAGGAAGAGAAAGTAGCCTCTCAATCCATCTGTGGTACATATCATAGTCCAAGCCTTCTATCTGCTTATGGGAGCCTTCTGGGAAGACAAATCTCCATAGAACACCTCACAAAAATGATACAACTGATGAGTTTTTCATATCTTTCTCTAAGAATAAGCCCTCCCTCTAAGAATTAGTTGAAACTAGCAGGTGTTTATTAATCAAGCCTTCTAGAGACTATGGCTGTAATGGCAATACTGCATAGTTTTTAGCCTGGCACTTAAAGCTTTCTACAATCTAATTCTTACCTCCCTTTTCAGTCTGGTTCTATATTTCTTCCTTTAATGCACTCTCCGTTCTAAGCAATCTCACTTGGTACCTGTTCCTACAGCATTTCCTCTTCTACTCTCTCCTTGTCTTTTCCTCCTAGAATCTCTGAGAGCTGCCTACAAAGTATAGCTCAGGTGCTACACAAGTCTTTTCCTGATTCCTCCACTTGCCTACTTGTCGAGTGCAGGAAGGCAGCACACAGTTAAGTGCCTATTATGTTATTTATTATTATTATTATTATTATTATTATTATTAAGTTAGAGGCAGCCACTTCGCTCAGTGGACAAAAGCAGTTCTAGGTCTGGAATCAGGAAGCCAGAGTTCAAATCCACTCTCAGGTACTTACTAGCTGTGTGATCCTGGGCAAGTCACTTAACCTCTGTTTGTCTTAATCCACTAGAGCAGTGGTTCCCAAACTTTTTTGGCCTACTGCCCCCTTTCCAGAAAAAATATTACTTAGCACCACCCTGGAAATTATGAAACTATTTTTTGAACTCAGAATAGAATGTAATACAAAAAAAGTGTGGCCATCACCATCCCCCTGGATCACTGCAGCACCCACCCACCAGGGGGCAGTGGCGCCCACTTTGGGAATCACTGCACTAGAGAAAGAAATGGCAAACCACTCCAGCATCCTTGCTAAGAAAGTCTCATACACATAGTCCATAGGTTCACAAAGAGTAGGTCCCAATTAACAATCACAACAAATGCTATGTGCTTTACAAATAGCTTATTGGATTCTTACAACTCCCAGAGGTCGGTGCTATTATTATCCCCATTTTACAGTTCAGGAAACTGAGACAGACAGGGATAAAGTGACTTGTCCAGGGTCACATAGTTAGGAAATATCTGAGTCTGGATTTGAACTCAAGTTTCCCTGACTCCAGACCCAGTAGTGCTCAATCTATTGCACCAGGTAGCTTCCTCTCTCCCTCTCGCCTTGAGATTATTTGGTATTTCCTTGCATATACTTTGTATTTACTTACTCGTATAGATATCATATAATAACAATATGTTATTATTATTGCTAATAATAAATATAAGCTAATAACATATTATTGTTATGTTCCTAGAGGGAAGGGACTGTTTGGGTTTTATATTTGTTAGTCAGCACCACCCAGTGCCTCAGTGATAGAAAGTACTAAATAAAAGCATATTTAATTGGGTTGAATCAAATGATCAGCAATATTTAAAAAAACAGCCCTGCCACATGTTTCTTTAGAACAGCTTGCCGCTGCCACCATCAGCTGTTCACAAGCCAATCTATTTAGTGTCATTTTCTCTATGATTTCCAATCCAAACATGGAGGCACACAGTACAATTGCTTTAAACATTTCTGAGAAATATGGAAGCTGAGGAGTGTTACCGAGTTCATTATTTCTCATGTGGAATTCTCATCAGATCATCAGAAGTTCCACGAATGGATCTCATGCAGTATATATAACAACCTCTGGCTAAGATCTGCCCAGTCACAACGTGGGGATTTGAGAGGCACAGTCTAGTTCCAGGGGAAATTTTTCCTCATTACCAAACCCAGAGCAGCAAACACCAGCTGGGTACTTAAGCAGAGCTCCCATTCATTGCTTGGGCAAAGTTCAGAATGCCTAGTGTATGTGGGCTATTAGGGGATATCTGAATGAAAGAAACCTTCTGCCTGGCTCTTCAAGTGCAGCAGTCTGAACTTGTATGAGTCGAAGCCCAATTTTTTAAGAAGAGTGATATTTAAAGGCAACCTGCCCCCTTTCCTCTTAAACTTGATGGCCCTCTAACTATGTTAACTATTGGTTCTGTGGAATTTCAAGACTTCCATAAAACCTTTGTCTGGTTTTGCATAGATGGTAATATTTTTCTTGGGCATGAAACTCCATAATCTGTTTCCTGTGAAGCCGAGTAGGGCCAATTTTCTCATGAGAGAGGCTTAGTTTCATGCTCCGGCAAATCCCATGGTGTCAGACTGAGGTCCAAAGTAAGCAGTTGCCATAAAAGCAAATTGAAAAATCAATCCTTGGTAATTTCATAATTATTAGCAATGTAATTTGTTAACCACTTTTGTAACATCCATTTCAAGACCTGCTATTTGCATTCCTAAAACATATTATTAAGCCAATTGTTTAAAAAACTTTTTTTCCAAGTCCAACAAGGATAATTCCTAAATCAAAATAAGTCAGATTCAACAGGCAATATTATTGAGTATTACCAAATACCACCTGGAGCCTGAAGACATCATGTGATCTTAAATGGAAAGTGAACCAGATTATAGTCAAATCACTGAGGTTTGAATCCTGGTTTTGCCTCCTCATTCCTAAATGACCTTGGTATGGTAGAAAGAATTTGATTATTTTATTTTTTCATTTATTTTTTTAGAATATTTTTCCATGGTTACATGATTCATGTTGTTTCCCTCCCCCATCCCAAAGCCCACCACCACCCTCCCCGTACCCAATGCGCAACTCCACATGTATCATTGATCAAGACCTATTTCCATATTATTGATAGTTGCACTGGGGTGGTCATTTAGAGTCTGCATCCCAAATCATATCCCCATCAACCCATGTGTTCAAGCAGTTGTTTTTCTTCTGTGTTTCTGCTCCCACAATTCTTTCTCTGGATGTGGATAGTGTTCTTTCTCATAAGTCCCTCAGAAATGTCCTGGATCATGGCATTGCTGCTAGTAGAGATTTTCATTACATTCAATTTTACCATAGTGTATCCATCTGTGTACAATGTTCTCCTGGTTCTGCTCCTTTCACTCTGCATCAATTCCTGTCTTTCCAGTTTAAATGGAATTCCTCCAGTTCATTATTCCTTTGAGCACGTTTGAAATTTTACTAACCACCCCAACAGCTATAAAGATCAATAAACTCCAATGGTTCCCTAGTGCCTTTAGAATCTAAAAACTCTTCTGTCACCTTTTAAAGGCATACTCTGGCTCCAACCTACTTTTCTAATAATTTTATATAGTACATCAGTCTTACAATCTGAAGTCTAGTCAGGCAGACCTTTGGTGTTTCTCATATACAGTGCCCTATCTTCTGTCTTCATACCATTGCACTGGCTTGCCCATCTATCTGGACTTCACTCCTCCCTCATCTCTGCTTCTTAGCATCACTTTTCTTCCAAAAAATGCAAGTACTGCCTTCTAC
>NC_058134.1:265110036-265140949 GCF_016433145.1 Gracilinanus agilis | reverse complement strand
AGAGAGAGAGAGAGAGAGAGAGAGAGAGAGAGAGAGAGAGAGAGAGAGAGAGAGAGAGAGAGAAAGAGAGAGAGAAAGAGAGAGAGAGAGAGAGGCTGATGACTTTGTGCAACTCTGCCTCACTTAGATCCAATTCACGAGGAAGTCAAGATGTTGTCCTGAGATGTCTTTGGTCCTCTTCAAAAGGGAAGGATGAACCATGACCACCATAGTCTCTCCTACCTGAGTCTTAGACACAGACACGGTCTTCAAATGTCAGAAACATTTCCAGTTATGCTTCCTCAATGTCTTGCCTCCAAGGCATGCCATCTTGCCAAGGAGTTGGGAGAGTCAACTTTTAATAACAGTGGAAACCAAACCATTGACAACTGTCTTTTTCAGGAGTAGATGAAAGAGGAAAGACCTCATTCTTGTTCTTGCTGACCATCCAGTATATTTCTCAAATCTTTGTGTCTGTGCACTAGGCAATATTCAGTCAATGGCCATTTGCCCAATAATTATGTAATGACTATGTGGCTCAAGGCTCCTCTCACTTTTTTTTAAAATTCTGAAGTTCTCCTATTGGACTGTGCAAACAAATGATTAAAGAAATGGTACAGAAGCAATTTATGTCTTTAAGGTAAGTTCATTGTCTTTGCTGCCTTTTCCATATGTAAATATACTCAAAGCTTCCCCACCTTGCACAGTGTAGATTAATCTACTCACAGTTAAAACAGACTCCCCATCTACAAAGTGCAAATGCAGTCCAAATTAGGCATTTGAGTGATCTTGAATGACACCTGACAAGGAGCTCCCTCTCTACAAAGTCCAAGTGGATCAGAGCTTGAGTCATCCTTACATCTCGTTGTCTCTGTAACTTGAGCCTGTGAACTTGTGAGTTTGATGAAGGTTAAAAGGGGCATCCACTTACAATTCAATTAAAATTATGGCCCAGATAGCTTCTGAAAAACAGAGAGACTGGGATAGTTCCCTCACACCTCAGTCCTGGGATACTTAAAACAAGAATACAGAGCCTCCCTTGATAAAGAAATGGGAGTCCCTGAAACTCTCACATCTTATTCCTACTGGAACATAGAATGGGAATTTTCTGAGGTATTGTGGCATAGTGATAGATTTGGAATTGGGAAGACCTGAATTCACATCCCTGCTCAAGTACTATTTGTACGACCCTCAGCGAGTCACTAAACTAAACTTCAGTTTCTTCATCAGTAAAATGAGGATGACAATAATACACAGCTCATAAAGTTGTCTTGAGGCAAAAATGAGATAATGTATCTAAAGAGTAATGCTAATAGACATTAGTGTTTGTTATTGTTGCTGTAATTATTATTTATTGGAACATGGATTTCGAAGTAGAAGGTACCTTAGAGTTCATCTGATGCAACCTCTTCGTTGTACATTTAAGGAAACTGAGACCTAGAGGAGTGATCTGTACAAGGTCATGCAGCTAGCAAGTGACTTGGGAAAGCAGCAAAATCCCACCTGCTAGATATCACAGAGTTCCAATCACACAACTTTAGGATAGCTCAGCTTCCTCCTATTCAATGGGTACAAAATGTGGCATGCATGTTTATGTCTACCTTTGAAGAGCAACTATCAGCTAACAATCTGGCTGCTTACATGGTACCCTCTGGTGGTCAAAAGTCATCACTGCTTTTCTTTCTTCCAGTGGCATGACCAAAAATAAGGGTTCCTTGCCAAAGCTCAGACGCAGGAGCCAAGAGCAGAGTGGCAAGGCTGATGTGCAAGCCCTAGGCCTACGTTTCCTCTGAATCTTGGCATTTGTTGAAACAGAGCTGAAAAAAAGACTGACTCGTGTCCTAATAAAATTGCCAAAGTCCACTGAAAGACCATTGGAAGCACTCTGATGGTAAACTAGCATAGTTGAAAGAGAAGATCTGTTCCACTGAATATTGGTGTATCCTCTACGACTTCCCTCCGTGAATGATGATGCTACAGGTGTACATTACTATCTAAGTAGATGGTCATGTTGCAAAGCCTGAGGCAAGCTAGGTTTTGAGATGAGATGGAGACTAAGATTTGGGAAGACCTTAGAAAGGCTCATAATATTTAGAACAGGCAAGGACTTTAGATTAATTAACCCAACTCCCTCGTTTTACATATGGATAAACTGAGGCTTCCAAAAAGTGAAATCATTTTCCCAAAGTCATAAAGTATCAAAGATAGATTTAAACCCAAGTCCTCTGATTCCCAATCTAACAAAGATCATAGAGGTCAATTAGTCCAAACCCCTCATTTTACATCTGGGCAAACTAGGCTCAGAAAAGAGACGTTATTTTCCCAAAGTCATACCATTATAAAATATGAAAGACAGGATTTGAATTCAGGTCCTCTAACTCCAAAGTCAATGTTCTTTCCATTATATAAAGCTGTGTGGATATTATCAAGCCATCTGATGTCACATATGACTTTTGGAGGATAGTGAAGAAAATATTGTTACGGGACTTGTCTTATAGTTATCTAATGAGTTGATATGATAGTCATTTTGTCACTAAAACTTCTTTTTTGTGGATCTTTTATGGGGGTCATGCTCAATAATCACAATTTTGGCTTTCACTCTGACAGTATACGGTGTCTGCAGGAACAATCTTCCATGGACATCTCTCCTTCTGAGTCACTGTGATCTTTTTCATGGTACGAGATCTCCCATGTCACACATGATGCTTTACCTACACAATACATTCACACCCAGAACATATCTCTTCCACAGACCATTCCTTGGCTGCCAGTATTTTCAGCCCATGTCCAAAAAAATAATGTTTTTCTATATAAAATATATTTGAATATCTGTTTTTAAAAAGTAGAATCATTTTTAAAAAGAAATAATCTCTCTATCCCATTATTTTCAAAAATAAATATTTTTCAACTTTTAAAAAACAGTGGAAGGGGCCCAGAGATGAGAGGTCCTGGGTTCAAATTTGATCTCAAACACTATTTGTGTGACCCTGGGCAAGACCCTTAATCTCAAATGCCTAGCCCTTATCACTCTTCTGTCTTGGAACTCAGTATCAAGTCCAAGATGGAGGTAAGGGCTTTTTTTTTTTTAAGATGAAATGGAAGAAAAATCTAATTAATTTGCTAAAATGTGTTCTATGATGCATTTTAATGGAATGGATTAATCTATGAATATAATGGAAATAAATTTGAAAATTCAGAGGGTTTTTTTTACATAATACAAGAATTGATTCTTATTCTTTTCCACATTTCATCATGTTCTTCCACACATAATGCCACCGTATTTATTTTTTATATTTTTTAAACATTTATTAATATTTATTTTTTAGAAAAGTTATGCCACCATATTTAAAGGGAGAAACAAGGAGATCTAGAATTTGTACTGAGAAAAATTAGTAGCATGGTCATAATCGAGTAACTCCATCAAAGAGCCAGCTAGGTGGCTCAGTAGGTTCAGTAGCTAGACTGGGAAGTGGGAAAACCTGTATTCAAATCCTGCCCAGACACTTTTTAGTTGTGTGAAACAAAGCTAGTCAGAATCACTCAGCCTCAGGTTTTCTCTCTCATCTTTAAGATGAAGCTAATAAGAAAACCCACCTCAAAGCACAGTCAAGAAAATCAAAGAAGATAATATATGCAAAGCACTTAGTCAATTTTCAAAGTGCTATATAAATGCTAGCTATTATTATTGGAAAGAATATTGTTTCTGGGGGAGATGCCACACATGCTAATGGAATGTCCATGAAGTCCATGGAAAACAAATGGCATCCCATGTAACCAGAACCTATAAATATTTTGAAAACTATATCTACCCACAATGTGGGACCCCGAGCAATATTTTTCAACCACTAATCATTCACATTCTTCCCCAAATGTCACACCATATAAAACTGATGGTTCTTTTTTGACCTGATGACATTTGTCTCCATTACTAAAGGCATTAGAACAAAAATGTGGTCTTCTATCATCCTGCTTCAGTTGGGACAGATCCACGAGATACTTTTAAGAAATATTTTGGGAACACGCAGTCATGCAAACCAATGTCTGCCTGGCCCAGCAGGGGATAGTAAAAGACTTCACAAACACCAGATGAGATTTAACAATGTTGGGGAAATGGAACATGTTCCGAATGCGTCACATAACGTTATGAACAACGCAAAGAAAACATGTTTAATTTACATTAGACACATTTTCTTCTGCATAGGAAATTCCAAAATCTTTCTATAAAAATGTAACCAGAGTCCCCTGGCACTGAGATTCTCTTAAAAATTGAATTATAATTATTTACCCTTTGGATCTTATTAAGAAATAAATTTTAGTGGCTGTGTGTCTATTATACCTTTCTAAATAGTTATTTTTCTAGATGTGTAAAACGGTTTTCATATATGCTTCTGACTCTAGTATATTTTAAATGGGATATGGTTTCAGGGAAGTTTCAGATAATTTTGTTTTGCTTTGTTTTTTAAAAAATCTACCTTCTGTCTTAAAACTGGTACTGAGTATCATTTCCAACAGAGAAGAATCATAAGGAAGAGTTAGTCCATTGAGGTTAAGTGACTTGCCCAGGGTCACACAGCTAGGAAGTGTCTGAGGCCAGCTTTGAACCCAGGAACTCCCATCTCTCTATCCACTGAGCCACCTAACTGCCCCCAGATAATGTTGGGGGTTTTTGCAATTTGTCCTGTTTATTTTTGTTACTCTAGTTTAAACCTTGTGACTTGGTGTGGATACTTTGACAAATAGTTTATTAATTAAATTAAAATATCGCTAAGCAGAACCAGGAGAACCTTATACACAATAACTGGAACATTGTGCAGTGATAAAATGTAATTGACTTTGCTACTAGCAGCAATGTAATGATCCAGGACAATTCGGAGGGATCTATGAGAAAGAACGCTATCCACACTCAGAGAAAGAACAGTGGGAGTAGAAACACAGAAGAAAAACATATGATTTATCACTTGTTTATATGGGTACATGATTTGGAGTTTTGGTTTTAAGAGATTGCTTTATTACAAAAATGAATAATGTGGAAATAGATTTTAAATGATAATATACGTATAAATGAGTGGAAAAATAAAATAAAAAATTGCTAAGGAGAAAGTGAAGTCGTTTCTGATCTATCCAGTAAACACAAGTGCCTAGTATGTATGAAGCTCTGTTCTTTTAAACTAAACACTAATATCTTTTTCTTGCCCAGGTACAAAAAAGCAAGTTAACCATCTATATTTATGGCTAATCAAAGAGATTGGTGAATTTAAAATTCCTTATATTTTGTTCTGTAATATATTCTGTATTTTTATTAATTTTTCATTTTTATTTAAAAATTTTATTAATTTTTATTATCTTTTCAATTACATGTAGAAACAATTTGACAATTGTTTTCTCACATTTAGTGATTCAGATTCTCTCCCTTCCCTCCTCCCTAGGGGTCAGGTATAGTCAGAAATAGGTTATATCAATGCTTTCATATAATACATATTTCCATATTCCCATGTCATGACTGAAGACACAGATCACATATACATGTATTGTATAATTTTTGCTATATATTTGCCTTCCTGATTATATTTGGCCCAGGCCAATATTAAATGCAATTTTCTTTTCCTGAGCAATCACTCCTTGTGTTCAATGGGAAGAAACTCAAAAATGCCCTGAGTAACAACCCATAACCCACTTGTAAAGAATGAGAAAGTTCCACAAATACTGGGATGCAAAGTCTGTGATCAAGAATGCTCCCCTTCCTGACTTTTTAAGAATTTAAACTGTATCCCAATACCCCATCTGACCAAGTCAGTGTAGCATTCAGGAGTGTAAGCTTACAGCTCAGGAGGACACAGATGCTAATAAAGTCAATACCATCTGTTTGACATGGGTCAAAAGCAAACATATACTACTTTAAGATTTGCAAAACATTTTACAAATGTAATAGGAGTTTGGGAATTGATGGGCATTCTCGGATCTGAAGTTCAGAGAAACTAGCATTCCCTCACAACCCTGAAAGATTTGGACTGTCCAGATCTTTGAGCTAGAAAGAGGTTGAGAATCATGCCCAGGAGTTTTTAAAAGAAAATATACACCTGGGAGAGGTCAGACTGAGAGAAGGGGTCTGGCATGAGGGGAAAAAGAAGCTAGAAAGCATAACAATCATGGCAGAAAAGGGATAAAGGTGGGCCATCGGATCCCTATAGACATCTCAAAGAAGGGAACTGAGGCTGAAGCTATTGACAGTAGCCCTTTAAGGACTGAGGGAAGTTTAAAAAAAGTCTGTTTTTTCCCTCAGTTTCTCCTTATGTCTATCCTGGAATAGATATTGTGATACACTCAAGCTCATCTTTTTTCCCTAATATTTAATGTATCCTGCTTTTTCCTTAGGTATATAGAGGTTGGAGGTTATTGGGAGACACAAAAATGTAAAGTAAGGCAATGAAACAAGTCTCTGTCTTAATGTTAGGAAATTTCTTAACTGGGAGCTCTGAGCTATTGTGACTATAGTAATAATTTTCATCTGATATAAACTCCATAAAATAGGAAAGGGACCATGTGGATCTGAGGGACAATTATATTGCCCCTATATTAAAAAGGAGCTAATTCTTGTGAAAAGTTTAATTAAATCTCCAGAGAGAAGGGGGTAAGGAAGAGTAGACATTGACCAAAGAAATTATCCTGCCCTAGAGTCCTAGACATCCCCTGTTTGAAAAGATAAGGAAGGTCTTGAAAGAAGTCAGACCATCCCTATCCATCAGTGGAGTTAGCAGTAAGGATTGTAGAAGTTCTGTGCTTTCCTCAAATTCCCCTTCTCATTACCATCCTGTAACAGACCTCTATGTTATTCTCTGCTCCCTTCTTTTACCTGCATCATTTCCTGTATTCTGATTTTTTTTCCTCACATATAGAGAAGTCAGTAGTTAAGTGATGTGCCTCAGCTTATACATCAAGTGGATGTCACACACAAAAAATTGAGCCCAAGGCTTCTTGACTTCCAGTCCAGCACTTGGAATTCTTAGACATCACTAGTTTCTAATGAATTGGATAAGTTCATTCCTTAGCAATTCAGTAGACCTGGGTTTGAATTCTGTCTTTCACTTATTGGCTTTCACTCATTGACCATGAGCAAATCCTTTAATTTATTCACATCTCAATTCATCATCAGTAACATGAAAGGTTTGGATGAGATAATCCTTGAGTTCCCTTCCAGTTTACCAAAATTGTTTCTGTTTTATATCCAACAACTATATCATTAATTTGCTATTTCACAAACATACACAAAGGGAACCAAGCTAGAAAGTGTGGACAAATGGATGTAAATCCATGAATGTCTCTGAAAAGACAATTCAATGTTTATCCCCTGTTGCTGGCATATGTCAAAGGCACCATCTTTGTATTTGGAGACCAGTATATAGTGTACCATTTTCTTGAGTGCTTGATTTCTAGTAGAGCATAGGTAGGTACAACTATGTTTGGAATGCAGATGCAAACTTTTGCCAGGTCTGTGGCTATCATGTACTGTCAATAGTAAATACAAAGTTATTCAAATATAAATATTATACTTACAATTCAGCCTACCTTAAAAAAAAACCTTCCCTTCTGTCTTAGAATCAATACTAAGTATTGGTTCCAAGGCAGAAGAGTGGTAAGGGCTAGGCAATTATACCACCAGGAAGTATCTGAGGTCAGATTTGAATCCAGAAACAGGGAAGTTAGAAAGAGGGAATGTTTAGAAGAAAATGTGATGAGTTGAATGAATAAATGTGAGTGAATAAAAAAAGCTTTTGCTAAATATTGATCACATGCTAAAAACTGTGCTAAATACTAGGGATACAAATGAAGAAGTCAGATGGTCTCTGATCTCAAGGAGCTCAAATTCTAACTGGGGGAGAAAACAAATATGAGAAAGTTCAGTGTTGGAGTAGAGGAGAAAGCCTGAGAGTCTGATGTGGGCAGTGGCAGTTCAGGAAAAAAAATGTCCATGGGTTTGTAGAACACAGTAACAGAGAAGGCCCAGGGGCCCAGAAAGCATAGCAATAGAGTAAGATGGTAAGGTCCAGGGATCTTCCATCATACCATAACAATGGTAGTTGATGACTCCCTGCCCATCCAAGTGCTGTGAGTAGACATGTCCCACAAGGGAGAAGTTGGAGGAGTCAAAATCCCCATCATTAGGAAGAGGGAAAAAGGTCTGGAGTAAAGGTTTGGGCTTTGGTTTCCCTCCCACACCAGTGTGGATGAGGAAAGGGGGATCATCACCCAGGGCAGGAAGGAAAAAAGGAATAGGGACCTTAGCACGAAGTCTTCCACTATCCAGATGGGAAACAATACAATATTAATCCTATAGCTCTTTAGTTTCATGTCTTTATTGAGGGTTCTGAATAAGATCAACCTGACCATCCAACTTCTTGGATGTGAGATGCATGGCCACATTCTCCAACATCATTCACTCTAGGGACCTGGTTATCAAGAATGCTATTACCATCACTTAATTTCCTGGCTTTCCCTTGGCAGAAATGGTGGGACCCATAGGAATGAACCCATGGGAATGAATGTAGCTGATTTTCTTTCATGGAAGTAATGGAGAATGATTCTAACAATACGTAGGGTCTCAAGGGTTGAAACGAATAGAAGTTGAAAGAAGAGACTCTACTGCTTGGAGGATAATTTCCTCATCATTAACATTACTTTAGCTCAGAAAAAGAGTGAATATATAGATTGGCACAGAAATGAAAGCTGTGAGAACTGATGAAATTAGCAACAAAGAATTGATTATCTACTTAATTCATTTCAAAAATCTCTATGGAGTGCTTACTATAAACAAAATACTTTGATAAAACCTGTATATACAAATATGAAGGGAAGAGCCACCAGGACAGAGCCTTGGGATGTTCCCAGTCAGCAAGAACACGATATGCATTCGAAGAGTTGCTCCATTCAAAGATCAATACTTATTAGTCACTCTACACACAAAGAATGAAACAATCTCTACTCTCAAAAGAACTTCCATACTAGTAGAGGAGTCATTGCCCCCTCCAAAGAAGTAATAAGATCACCTAATAAATAATGCTGCTTAGCATTCATCTAGTGCTTTAAGGTTTTTGAAGCAATTTACATATACCTGATTTTATATTCACAAACTCTTTTGAGGTGAGTGCAATTAGTATCTCATTTTACCAATGAAAAAAACTAAAGCAAATATAAGCTAAGTAACTTGCCCAGGGTTACAAAGCTAGTAAATGTGTAAGGCTGAATTTGAACTCTGGTCTGTTTGACTGCAAGTCTTACATTCAATCCACTGTGCCACCTAGTTGCCTTTACTACAACCTTCATCATTCAACCAAAAGAAAAAACGGGGAGCCAACAGAAGGGAGCCCTGTCCACTCCCAGTCACCCATAGTGAAACTTCAAGTACCAGTTCCATTCAATTCAAGAAGGAATTTTTAAGTGCCACGATAGCCATAGTACAGTGTTATGCTTTGGGAGCACAGTAGGACCCCATTTTAGAGGAACTCAATATATGCAAATTCAGATTTATATGACTGACAGATGAAAAAGATAAAGGCAGAAAAATATACAAAATAGTATGTTTTAATTACATGCTAAATCCACGCCATTTTCCTAAGCGATATAAAGTCTCACAGCAGCTCTCCCAATCACACTCATTCTCACTAGAGAAAGCATCATTTCACAAACATATATGCGTGTGTGTGTATAAAACTGTGTCTTGCTTATTTCTATTTATAATTTCTTTCTCTCGAGATGGACAAATACAAGTTATTCTTCAAACAATATTTCTGTTGCTGTATATGATATTCTCTTGGTTTCACCCATTTTCTTCTTCATAATTTCTCATAGATTTTTCCAAATTTTAAAAATAGCCTGCTTATCATTTCTTATGGCATGGTGGTATTCCATCACAATCATATTCTACAATTTATTCAGCATTCCAGATCTGGTGGGCATCCCCTCAATCTCCAGTTCTCTGCCACCACAAGGAGAGCTGCTCTCAGTATTTTAGAACATGACTTCCTTTTTCCCTGATCACCTTAGGAAACAAAACTAATAGTGGTATTGCTGAGGCAAAGAGTATATACCTGATGGTTTCAAATTAAGTGATCTCTGGGTTCCTTTGCAGGTCTAAATCCTTTGACCCTATATGGCGGCTCTTTAGGAAAACATGGAGAAGAGTACAAAGACTGAAAAGTCAAGAAGAGGTTGGATCTCTGCAAAAATAGTCCTCCCTGAAAAAAATCATGAATTCACAAAAACATATTTGTGGAAGGTGCTTTATAAGAGGCACCATGATAGCATTTGCTTTGATGAGTTCTTGATTTCCTTGGGAAAATGAACTAAGTTTGCCTTTATGGGTCATAGACTTAGAGCTAGAAGGGACCTCACAGGCCATTTAGTCCAACCCTTTCACTTCACACATGGGAAAACTGAGGCCCAGAGAGGTTTAAATGATTTGCCTAAAGTCACACATGGGATTTGCATCAGAGATGAGATTTGAAACCAGGTTTTTTGACCCCCAAATCAGTGCTCTTTCCACTATACCACACTGACTTATTATAATAGCCAGATTAATTTCATGACAGTTGGTCTTGGTAGGAAACTAGATCCACAATAATAAAAACAGTAACAGTTAGCTATGAAATGTGAAGTCTATCCTTTCAGGTCAGTAAGCGTAGTTTCTCAGGCAAAACAATGGAATTTGGGAAGGAGTTGAGCAAAAGCAAGATTTAGGCTACTCAAAGAAATGAAATTTTCCAAATAACAGAGAGTAAAGCAATGTGAATGAGAGGATGAATGTAGAAAGTCGGCCTCGCAAATATATTTCCAACAACAGAAAAAATGAGTTGGTTCATTGGGCCTGGGATTTGTCAACCCATGTTACAAACCAATGATGCGATTTTACATCATTTCTTCTCAGGAGACATCAGACCTTAAGAGAATTTCTTGAGCCCTAGGTCCAAATAAAAATAATATAAAAATATATAATATAAAAGTAACATAAAATATATAAAAATAATCATAACAATGTATAAAATAATAATAACAATAATAGTAATAATATCTTTGGTTGCTATCTGGTTCACATTCAGAATTATAATGTCATTTTATGACTTTCAATTTCCCAAGAGTGAATATAAATTGCTTAGCTATAATGTTCCTAAATGACTATGCAACTTTTTTTTCAATCACAATTTCCATATTTGGGATTATAATGTGCAACATAAATTCAGAGTTTTACTCAAAATTCGCAAGTGAGGTCAAAGACTTAGAAGTGGAATTGAAGATCATGAATACTTCTGCTATCCCTAAGTGACTTGGCACCAGAAGGCTGCTCCCTTCCAGCTAAAGGACTTCAGATACTTAGATACTAGAGTTCCAAATCTGATCAAAGGATCAGGAAGCAAACTGCAGTGGGTACAGAAGTAGTAGTACGCTCTCTGAGACGTATTAGAGGAGCTACGCCCTCAGGTCTTTGAAAAGACCCAAGGACTCAGTCCAAAACCTGTTCTTAGTCCTGTGCTAAAAAAAATAAAAAGCCCAGAGATGAATTATAAGATCAAATAGTTCAGTCCCCTCTTTTAATGGATGAGGAAACTGAGGCCCAGAGAGAGTAAGTGATTTGCTCAAGGTTATACTTGTTTTAAGTGTAAGAGTTGGGATTCAAAACCATGTCCTCTGACTCTGAAGCTTGATCCATTGACTAAATCTGGGATTCCCTAATTCCTTTCAAATAGTGAGGAATGTCCACTATGTCCTAAAAGCCATGATCCATGCTTTCCTGAAGCTTTTAATCCAATAAGGAGATATGAGAGACACACAAATAACCAGTGACCTTGAACAACTCAAATTGAGTCTCAGTTTCCTAATCTGTAAAATAAGGAGGTCTTTGAGGTTCCTTCTATCTCTATATCTAGGTTCTTACAAACAAGGTAAAATATAAAATAATGTATAGTTACATTATAGAGTTACAAACATATTGATCTGAGCAGGGACAGATGGGGATGAAAAAAAGCTTCTCAAATATAATCACTTTTAAAGGATAGGTAGGAATCCATAGATTAAGAAGGCAAAGGAACATAATTCAGCCATAGGGCATCTCCCCAATATTCTAAGCGCCCTAATGGCAAGAGCACTAGAATTCTTTATCTCTTGAATTGTGTAGAGACAATGAAAATCCTTGGGGAGTCATAGAGCAGCTTGCTCGCTTTCCTAGGGGAAAATCTCCACCTGTGAATTTCACTGCTAGACCCAGAAAAGAATGTGAAGATCAGGCAATCAAAACAAGCAATGAGGGGATTGGGCAGGGTAGGGTAGTCTCAGGTATATATTATTTTAACCAAAAGTCGTAGCTACAGAGGTGGAAAGGAAATAGATTGTAAAGGGGTGAAATAGCAAATACACTTGAAGCAAAAGAGTAAGTAAGAAAGTATTCAATTTCTGGTTTTCTTACTTTTCCTTCAAATATTAATCAGAAATCAAGCAAAAGGGCATATCTACTTCTATTTTTTTAAACTGTGATGGTGATGGTAACATCTTTGGCAAGACAACTTTTCCTGTCTTTTCACATGTTTCATCGTTTTGTTTCTTGAATGAAGAGAGGCATGAATTAATTGATCAATTAATTAATTTCTTGGAAATACTATTATATTTCTTTCACTCTTCTTTGCCAGCAGAGGGAGCTAAAATTATGGATTTAATCTTAACTCTCAATCAGTCAAGTAATCAAGAGAGAAAAGTAGTGATTTTTTTAAGGTTAGAAAAAGATGCATTATGGTCCACGATTGGCCCTACTAAGTTGGCTAAAAGTTAATGAGTCTTCTACAATACAAATACCATTTAGAGCTTGAGAGACTAGGCATTTTCTGTCCCTTTATTGGTTTTCTTGGAAGGCTGTTTTAAGGCAAGACTTTCCAGGCATTTTGGAAGTTGTGATCCAGGGTCTTTCTATTCTTTTTCATTTGCCTACCTAGAATCCAATGGTATAGAACAAGATAGCAAGAAAGTAATCTTTATACCGAGATTCTGCTTTCTAATTTGTCAGATTATGAACATACGGAAACAGACATGCATATTTTTGTGCTATGTATTTGCTTTCTCCAACTAGACTCAGCTCTGAGATCTAGTAAACTCACAAGAAAGGCCTAATTTAATTTTTGGTTAAAGAGTCCAAAAGAAAGAATACTAAAACACTTGGTTTTCCTCACTATCCCTTTCTGACAAGGAGACTCAAGGTGAAGCCACACAAGAATACATTTACTAATATAATGGAACTCTTCCAATGAACTCTTCATTCAAGTGAGTCATCAGGGCTCCCTCTTCAGAGTTATGCTCAACATAGATAGCATTTTGCTCCATATTTTCTCCAGCTAGAAAAAAATGTCTCCATCAATGTCATTTCTCCTTCTAATGAAAACTGATTATATAACCTTTGGTCCCGTGCTCCAAGAACTCAGCCAGGTTTGATCTCAAAGGCAGCCCCTGAAAATTACTTTTGTTCCCCTATACTCCAGACCCAGAGGTCCCTCCAGGAAATCCTGAGTTGGCTCAACTATATAGCTCATGTCTAGGTACTGACAGATATAAATAGGCAAAAGGGGCCCCAGATCTTAATCATGCATTCAAGGTAACAAATGAACTCATCAGATAACAGTATAGCTTTGGTTCCAAACCACAGAAAATGCAGAAAACCAATGAAGGATTCATAGTACAGCTTCCTGACCTTCTAGAGAGCCCCTCATTCACTTCAAAGGCTCACAAGAATCCAGCTTTATGGCAATATTCTGAGAGCATAGAATCTACAAGAAGCAAAAAAAATAAAAATAAAAATGGACTTGAGATTGCTAGAATGGCAACTGCTTTCCCCTAGGATGTGTGTCAACCAAATAACTCATGGCAATAGCAGAGGGCAAAATTTGTGTCATGTGCTCTCCTGTGTTATTAATTAGAGTACTGCTTCTCCAGTTTCAGAGACCATATATGTGATGCTTCTCTCTCTCCAAAAGGCTGGCACTGCTCAGAATCACCTCTCCTCCTTCCAGAAGACTGGATCTAAAAGTCTCTGACTTGGAGTTGCTTGTTCCTGAACAACAGAACACACAACAACTATATGCCACAACAAAATAGCTAGTAAGAGTCCCTAGAACAAAAACATCCACATATCCCTAGAAGGCAAGTCTTTCTGATCTGTCCTCTGTAAAGTGAAGGTGGGGGGGGAGGGAAAAAAATCAAAGGAGTAAAGGTGATTACCAGCCTTTAAACACTCTGGGGATGGCTTTTCCCATAACTGTCCACTCCACAGGAATTCAAATCCATCAATTATAATCACAGAGAATCATCTTGAAAGAAGAACCAAGAAATATGTCCAAAAGTCCAAAATCATCTTGGAGTCCTTATTCTCACTCACCCACATATATCTCATCATTGCCATTCCTACTTCTACTCCATCTCTCCAATATTCACTTCGTTCTTGTCACACAATCACCACCCTAATTCGGGTCCTCACCATTTTTCTCCTGTACCATTGCAACAACCTTTAATTGATCTCCTTGATTCAAGTCTCTCTCCACTCCAAAGAGCTTCCAAAGTGGCTTTTCTAAAGCAAAAATCCAACCATGTCTGTCTCCTTCTTCAGTAAAGTCCAGTGGCTCCCTCTTACTAGCTCCCACATACCACATCTGGTGTGACTTATGTTCTCCTGCCAATGGAACAACTCCCTCAACTCTGGGATCAAATTTAAAGTCTTATTTGACATTTAAAGCCCTTCACAATCTGTTCCCTACCTACTTGTTGATCTGTGTTTGTGTGAGTGTGTGTATTCTTATTCCCCTCCATACATTCTACATTCTGGACATACCTACTCTTCCAGACACTCCATCTGTCTTCTCGGTACTTCACATTAGCTATCCTTCATATCTAGGATGCTCTCCTTCCTTACTATCAACTCTCAATATCTCAAGGCTAGATTTTAAAACATAATAAACCAGGAATATTCACCCAGTTTCTCACACTCTCCATCCCTCGGAAATTATCTTGTATATATTTTATATTTAAATAAATATATATGTATGTGTACATATATATTGTTTTCTCACTCGTCTAATGTAAACTCTTCCGAGGCCGAGACTGCTTAGGGTTTGTCTTTGTATTTTGACTTTCAAGAAGTCAAAAAATTTTCAGTGCACTTTCTGAATAGGTAATAATTCTGGAAAAGTCTTCTATTTAAATATTTTCAAGAAATGATTGTCTTTTCTACATGCAAGTATTCAAGAATTATACCTTAGAGAATAATACACTTCATAGACTTTTTTAAAAAAAAACTCACCGCAAGGCTTTTTTGAAAAAAGAGACTCATCATTTTTAAATATTTTTGGTCCTTCTATTGCTAATTAATATTATTTATGGAGAAAAGAAATATTCTGAAATTACCAACTTTAGGAAAAAAATTAACTTAAAGATGGCTATAAAATGATTTTTTTTAACCCTTGTATTTCGGTGTATTGTCTCATAGGTGGAAGATTGGTAAGGGTGGGCAATGGGGGTCAAGTGACTTGCCCAGGGTCACACAGCTGGGAAATAGCTGAGGCTGGGTTTGAACCTAGGACCTCCTGTCTCTAGGCCTGACTCTCACTCCACTGAGCTACCCAGCTGCCCCTAAAATGATTTTTTAAATACAAAAGTGTTCTTTAGGTTTTCTATTTACAAAATGGCCTTTGGATAAATGGATGTAGGCTTATTTGGTCCACTCCAAATTGGTTAAGTGAATAGCTTCATCTGTTTTGAGGGGAGAATATTAATTAAAACCCAATAAATTAAATATAATGATACCACCACTAACACTTCTGGTGCTACAGCAAATACATATTACATGACAAACTCTGTTCTACAAGAATCTGTTTCTATCATCCCATGGCATTTATTTTCTCTGATGAGTTCAAATAAGAGTCATAAGAAAGCCTCCTAGGAAGACAGACAGCCTTTAAAGAGCATCTAAACTTGAACTCAGGGCTTCATTATATGATACTT
Organism: Gracilinanus agilis; assembly: GCF_016433145.1. Classification (NCBI taxonomy): domain Eukaryota; kingdom Metazoa; phylum Chordata; class Mammalia; order Didelphimorphia; family Didelphidae; genus Gracilinanus; species Gracilinanus agilis. Next base: position 265,124,947 of record NC_058134.1, on the reverse strand, counting down.
TCCATTCCTTCCAACAGAGAAATCCTGTTTTCACCCTGATTTTGAACCACAACACAGCATGCATTTTCAAAAATGGTTGTTTACATGGAGTCTCAATTAATATACTAAATTAGGAACCAAGAAAACATCTATTTTTCTCTCCCAGAGGTTTTTAATAGAATACAGTCAATGAATTCTTTCATCTTTTATATACCCCTGATCAAATATCCACCCAAAAAGAGTCAGAAAGACTGACTACATTATAACCCTCAGCAACACTTTCTTATTAACCACATTCCTCTTCATTCATCCATCACTTTAAGAAATTCTGGTTCATGTACTGTTGCCAGCATAGAGATAGATGAGCAACTCATTAAAATAATGACTTGTACTCTACTAATCATGGAACACAAAGCTTAAACCTCAAATAAGATTCCTTCCCTACTTCTCTAGATTTATCACTTAAAACCAAAGAGACTCCATTATAGATCCTTCATTGAAAAAAAGAGAGTTTCCATTGTTTCTCTTGTTCTTCAGGATTTTAGGATCACAGATACAGAGATGAAAAGCCCTTCAAAGTTGAAAACACCATCATATTATTGATGGGAAAACTGAGGTTGAGGTCTAGAATAATATAGGTAATAACCATCAAAGGTAGGATCTAATCCTATTTAAAAGGTGTATAGAAGTAACCAAAATTAAAAGCAGACATTGCTTTTTTTTTTTTAACTCTTCCCTTCTGTCTTAGAATCAATACTATGAATTGATTCTAAGGCAGAAGAGTAGTAAGGGTTAAGCAATGGAGGGTTGAGTAACTTGTCCAGGGTCACACAGCTAGAATGTGTCTGAGGCCTGATTCACACTTGAGACCTCCAGCCTCTAGGCCTGACTGTCAATCCACTGAGCCACCTAGCTGTCCCCTATACACTGCTTTTTAAAGAAAGACATATCCTGAAGAAAAAGAACAAAGCTAATAAGATAGTTCATTATTTCAATTTTATGAATAGCCTCAAAGAGATTCAATTACACACATACACACACATACACACACACACATACACACACACACACACACACACACACACACACACACACACACACACACACACATTTTGTAAGAATGTCTTCTTTTGAAATCTTTTTGATGGAGCAGCTAGGTAGCTCCATGGATTGAGAGTCTGGACGTCCTGAGTTCACATCTGGCTCAAATACTTCCTAGCTCGTGTGACCTTGGGCAATTCACTTAACCCCAATTGCTTAGCCCTTATGACTCTTCTGCCTTGGAACCCATACTTACTATTGATTTGAAGATCATAGAAGGCAAGGGAGAAAGAAGGAAATGAGAAAAGAAAAAAAGTAATCTTACTTTCTCAAAAATCTGATCACCACCCTTGGTTTAATTCAAAAATTGGTTAAGTGGATATTTATCTAAGTAAGGCTGCTTCATGTCATGAAGATATGGTTTTGGTGAAGAAGCTGGAACATTGAAAACTGAGAGGCACTTTGGCAAATTTGCTTACATTTCAAGGAAAATTACAACCTACTTTGACATCTCAATCGGGGCAATCAAAAATCAGCAGAATAGATGTAAATGTCCTTTACAGAACAAACGCTGGGTAATTGGCACTAAGTTGGCCAATAAAGGCCCTGAATATGATATGGGGATCTTCTTAGCTATCAAAAAGATTTTGACTCACTAAAATGAAAAGGAATTTTAGCTACTTAATATTTTACACACACATTTTTCAAAATCCTTTAATGTAACTTGGAAAATGATTTATTAAACCTGATCAGATTCTAATATTTTCACTGGCTCCACCCACATGTCATTCTTCTACATGCTCTTTAAATGCTTAAAATGGAGAATCCAAGAATGACTGACCCTAAAACAGAATCTTTCCCTACAAATAAGTAAAGATAGAAAGACAGAGACAGAGACAGAGAAAAAGAGAAAGACGGAAACTGCGAGAGAGAAAAATGCTCGATAACAAACTTACATAGAACTTCAATGTTTGCAATTTTGTTGTTTAGTTGTGTCCAACTCTTTTGTGGCCCCGTTTGGAATTTTCTTGGCAAAGATACTGGAGCAGTTTGCCAATTTCTTCTCCAGCTCATTTTACAGATGAGAAACTAAGATAAACAAAGTGAAGTGACTTGCACAGGGTCACATAGCTATTAAGTGTCTGAGGTCAGATTCAAACCTGGGAAGATGAATTCCTGAATCTAGGACTGCCATTCTATCTACTGTTCCACCTATTTCCCCCTCACAGTTTACAAAGCACTTCAAAAATATTTTAATAATAATTTCTAACATTTATGTAGTAGTTTAAAGAAAGTAAAACATTTTATACATGTACATGTTACATATTGACATACATATATTATACATATATATGTATATTGCATTTACACATATCATATCATTTGATCCTAACGTGTGAGGCAGGTGTGATTATTATATTCACTTTTACAGTTGAAGAAGTTAAAAGCTGAGATAGGAAAGGTGATTTGCTCTGGATCATACAGCTTGTAAATTGTGGTGGTCACATTTGAACTCAGATCTTTTTTAAAAAACATTTTTATGTGTAGATACAAGTTTTAATCATTTTTTCTGATAATTTGATATATGTACATATATGACCACATTAAATTTTTTAAAAGGTAAGAAAGAGGAGAAGAGAAAGGAGAGGAGGGGAGGGGAGAGAAAGGAAAAGTTAAAGGAAAAAGGGGAAAGGGATAGGGGGGATGGTCAAAGATAAAGGGAAAGGAGAGGGAAGAGAATTCACTTAAACCTTTATTAGCTGGTTACTAATTGTTTTCAAAGGATTATAATGAGTAACATCGGAGAAACATTTGTTTCAAACTGATTCAAGTGTAGCCTTAGCTCTGGTATAATAATAGCCATGTACCTCTGAATAGACAGGATGCACACTACAAGTTTTTTCAATGGATGCTTGACCTTAAGCGGTGGCCACCTGTTGGAACTAAAAGACTTGGATGCATGCATCAGAAAGCTGCCATAAAACCCTTAATTTGGCCTGAATGAATGTGTCTTCCCTATAAATTAGAAATGGTTTGGAGACAGCCAGGAAACACAGCAATGAGTCATCAGTTCTGAGAGGGTCACTTAACAAGAACTCTCAGATAATTCAATATTCAGAAGAAAGTTCAGCCAAAAACCAAGTTAACAGGTGAACGTGGAGACAAAGCTAGTATGCATGCAAGGCCACAGTTTGAATTTGAATCCTTGGTAAAGTGTTTGCCTCCTTCTATATTTGCAGGAGTTTCAAACTTTCCTATTGTGTACTCCTATCATTTAAGAAATTGTAGTATTGTAGTATATGCAACCCTGCAGGTAAATACACAACCAGGTGTATTTTCTTATTTAAAATAAAGACAGACCCATTCCTTTGGTCATCCAGAGATAGGTCATGGGCAAGGAGTGGAGAGAGCTGACTTCGCTTGAGTCTGGGACCTTGATCTGAATTTCATGCCACAGACATCCCAGTGATCTAACGAGAGAGTGAAGAGTTTCTGTAGTTCTGCCATTGCTGCTTAAAAATGAAGCATTCTCATTTCCATTCTCCCCCTTTATAGAGAAGACTCAGATTTTCCCCCATCCTATATTTTTTCAGCCTGCGGAAAGCCTGATTTACTTATCTTACCTCAGAAGAGGGAAAAAATGACTCATATACAGCCATCCCAGTTCTTCAGATAAAATAACTTGAGAGAAGCTAGAGAATCAAGGGTATTTTGTCCAAGTTTTAGATTCATGAAAAGTGCTAAAATGGTGTGGCTTCAAATCTTACCTATGATCTTTGGTGGTTATTTAAGATCTTACTCCTCAACTGAAAAAGAAGTTGAGCCTCTAAAGTCCCTTCTCACTCTGAATCCTTAAAATGAAAAGCAAAGAACATAGATTCTTTAAAATACTAATTGAATAAAATTAATTTATAATTTTCATATGAGTACTGAGCATTTTATAAAAGTTATTGGTAGCTTATCTTTTAAAATAACACCAGATTTATATTCAAAATGCTTTTAAAATCCAAGTTTTGCAACTTGCCCTCTCAGTGACAATGGGAAAGTGACTTTTCCCCAACCTGAGCTTCATTTCCTCCTCTGTGTGATTAAAGAGTTGGATTGAATGATCCCAAAGGTCTTTTTCAACTCTAAATTCCAAGAGAAAGTCATCTGCATGTACAGAAAGATGTGGAAGGATAAAGAGGGGAAAATCTTAGGAGAATATAGGGATGAAGGTCCATGAATCACATAAACCAGAGGTTACAGCCCACCCTGGACTCCGAAGAGTACAGGACACTAGTACCAACTAGCACTGCTGTCTTTGGATGTGAATTTGGTGAGACCAATGATAAACTAAAAGCCTAATCTTCTCTTCCTCTCTCTCCTACCAAGATAGTATAGAGAGAGGGATTATGTCCCAGAGGCACTAGGAGAAAATGCTTACATGTTAGTTCTTGCCATACATATTGTTGAAGAAAATATCCCTTTGTGAAAACTAATTGATAATAAATGGTTAAATGGAACTGGAGTGCATTTAATCTAAGGCTTTCCATTCTTGACCAAAGCAATTTTTCAAGGGCCCTGAGGTGAAAGCATGGAGAGCAGAGCTTCTTCCTCTGCCTCTACCCCAGAGCTTAGATCCACTCATTGGGGCTGGAGGAGCAGTGTGGGGAGTGGCAGGGGGAGGGAAGGAATGCCTGAGGGCCAAAGGGACAGGGATAAAAAACAGAAACACTTCCCTAGGCAACACCCTCAAGAGCCTGTGCTAAAAGGTGATTTCAGAAAAATCTAGAAAGACTTGCATGAGCTGATGTAGTGTGAGGTGAGCAGAACCAGAACAGTAACAGAACTATTGTAAGATGAACAACTTGGTTATTCTCAACAGTACAATGATCCTAGACAATCATCCCAAATGACTCATGATGAAAAATGCCATCCATCTCCAGAGAAACAATTGATAATGTCTGAATGCAGACCAAAGCATACTATATTTCACTTTCTTCATTTTTTTGTTCATTTGCTTCCACAAAATATCTAATATGGGAATGTTTTACATGATAAAAATCTATATCTTACTGTCATTGGGAGAAAGGATGGGAGGAAGAGAGAGGATTTAGAACTCAAAAAATTGTTAATGAATGTTAAAAACTATTTTCACATGTAACTGAGGGGGAAATAAAATATATTTTTAAAGAGCTAGGAGAAAAATAATTAACAACTAGAGACAGCATCTTCTTTTCACTTACCCTATGAAAAATATCTGTTAATGTTTAAATTAAATTAATTTTTTAAATCTCACTAATAAAAAAATAAAATGATATATCTACTTTCCTTTTGAAAAGGCATTTTTATATTTTGTGCATATAATTTTCTTAATTTTAATTCAAATGATAAAGAACAGCAGCTTCCAGGATCAGTCTATCACTGGTTAAAGGTTACCATCTGTCCTGGTTTCTATGGATGCAAACTGATTAAACTATGATGGTGCCAATCCTCCACCTTCTTTAATCAGGATAAAGGATTCAAATGATCACATCACTGAGAAGAAAGAAAAAGAGTACAGTACAAAAGTTCACCTGCCATTTTAGCTCTCTAGCTACCTATCACTTTGAGGCTTACAAAGTTTACTTTTTAGAGGGAGAATGAATAAAAAGAGAATGAAGAGTCCCCTTTCCTTATTACCACCTCTATTGTTATTGTTCAGTCGTTTCACTTGTGTCTAAGTCTTCATGACCCCATCTGGGGTTTTCCTGGCAGAGAAAGTGGAGTGGTTTTTCATTTCCTTCTCCAACTCATTTAACGGATGAGGAACTGGGGCACACAGTAATTCGACCAGGGTCACACAGCTATGAAAAATCTGAGGCCAGATTTGAACTCAGGAAGAAGAGTCTTCCTTTTTTCCTGGTCTAGAACTTTAACCACTGTGCCACCTAGCAGCCATCTCCATTTTCCTTCCCATATTTCCACTGCACCTATTTTCATTCCAGTGGCTTTCGAAAAAAATGAGAAGAGGAAGGGAGACCATCCAAGAGAATAGAGGCAAGTAAAAACTATTCTTTCCCCTAGAATATGAATTTATGATTCAGTCAAGATCAAAAAGGCTAAAGAGATAGCCCTGAATATACATAGATTTTAGTTCTAATATATGCTGGCTGTGGGACTGTGGATAGATTACTTAATCTCTCAGTGTTCCAGGCAACTTCCTAAGACTTTAAATTGCAAAGAATGAGCCAATCTGCAATCTAATCAGAGAGGGAATTCCTCTCCTGAGAGTTCCCTATTCCAGTAAAACCATGTCTAGTCCCTATCCTAAATAAAACCACAGATCCAGAACTGAAAGGGACCTCAAAAGCTATCTGGTTTTACCCTCTAATCTTACATATGAGGAAACAGAGGTCCACATCATTGAATACACAGTCTAATTTCTTTTTTTTTTACAAGCCCAGAAATTATATGCCAAAGAAAAAGTCATGTGGCCTCAAATCAAGTTTTACTTCATGCTATAACTTTTTTTTTTTAAGAAACAGACTTGTCTTATTAATGCACCACCCTAGCCATGCTAACCAAAACGTTTCTGTAAAATTTAACTGCGGAAATCTGGAAAAGTTTTTACTATGGCTCATTTACTCATTGTGTTTGTACATTGTACTTTGGTCTATTTCATGAGATTATTATTTCAATGAAATGCTTTAACTGTTTATATACATTGACCATGTCACAATAAACTACTTCATGGAATGTATGCATACGTATTGTTTCATACTGGATTTTTAATTTATTTTTCTTTTAAAAAATTCTTTTTTCCTTGTGAACTTAACAATTATGAACATGTTAGTCTTTTTTTTCAATTAATAAGCATTTATTTTCCCTTCTGCATACCCCCTTCCTCCACTGGGGGTGAGAGGGAACACTTGGTAATATATCTGAATAGTTAGGAATGACTAGCTCCCAATTAGCCACATTCAAAAATGTGTCTCATTCTGCATCTTGAATCTATCACCCCTCTGTCAGGAGGCGGGTAACAATTCATCATCAGTCCTATGGACTCAAGGTTGTTCTTTAAGTTTTTTGAAGTTGTTGGGTTTGTTTTCATAATGATGCCATTTTTGTATGAGTCATCTTCCTGATCCTGCTCACTGCATTCTATAGCAGTTCATACAAGCCTTCCAAGATTTCTCTAATCCATCATTTCTTATAGCATTTTAATATTTCATTAGATCCAGTTACTCACCAATTGATGACCCTCCTATTACTTTCTACTTCTTTGATGCTACAAAAAGACCTTCTATGAATATTTTTATTTGTTTTTTTAAACCCTTACCTACCATCTTAGAATCAATACTATGTATTGGTTCCAAGGCAGAAGAGTGGTAAGGACTAGACAATGGGGGTCAAGTGACTTGCCCAGAGTCACACAGCTGGGAAGTGTCTGAGGTCAGATTTTATCCCAGGACCTACTGTCTGTAGGCCTGACTAACAAACCACTGAGCCATCCAGCTGTCCCCACTATGAATATTTTTGCATGTGTACATCTATTTTTTCCTCTTCCTTTGATTTTTTTTTGGGGGGGGTGAATACCTAGTAATGATATTTTTGGGTCAAGGGTATACACACTCTAATAACACCTATGGGGAATAGTTCAAAGCTGCCTTCCAGAATGGATAGACCAATTTATAGCCCCACTAATAGTGCACTAGTACACCTATTTTCCCATAATCTCTCCAACATTCATTATTTCCCTTTTGTTATCACCTTGGACAATCTGATGGGTATGAGGCAGAACTTCAGAATTGCTTGGAATTCCTCTAACTATTAGAGATTGAGGTATTATTTCCTATGGTTACCAATAACTTGGTTGTCTTTCTTTGAGTAATGCTTTTTCATGTCTTTAGACCATTTATCAACTGGAGAATGGTCTTTATTTTTTTATAAATTTGAATCAATTTCTTTTACATACTGGAAATTTGACATTTATCAAAGAAACTTCTGCACCAATTTTTTCCACATTTAACTCTTTCCCTTCTGATTTTTTGTGCAAAAACTTTAAAATTCTGTGTAACCAAAATTACCGACTTTCCCTTTTATGATTCTCTCAATCCCTTATTTGGGCATGAGCTCTTCCCCTATCCATATACCAAAAAGGAACTTTCTTTTATAATGGTCACTTTTATATCTAAAATGCTTGTTAGCACTTATTAAGCACTTACTATGTGCCAGGCACTGTGCTGGGCTAAGTGCTAGGAATGCACATGCAAAAAAAGGCAGTCCCTACCCTCAAGAAGCTTACATTCTAATGAGAAAGACAACACATAAAAGGAAGCTAAAAAGCAAGGAGGGAGAGGAGAAAGTTATCCACCCAGGGACATGGTGATACGGTCCAGAGAGTTAGAGGCAAAACTGAAAAAGGAATAATTGATGACCAGCCCTTCCTCAAATTGGAGGAAATCATCAATAAAGAATAAAGAAAGGTAAAGAGATTTTTCAGTGTGAGAAGGCCACAATCTTTGAGAGAAGTTCCAGGATGAAAAAAGCAACTGAGCCATGGAAGCAAAGACTGTATAAGAAGCAGAACCAGGAAAGGAATGAAGGATTACTGACCATTATCATGTATCCACATGTATCCTAGTATATAATACGAATTATTGGTCTATACTTAATTTATGTCTAGTGGCTGTCCAGTTTCCCAGTCATTTCTCTCAAATAACCTTGCCCCCCAATAAAGAGGTTCTTGGATTTATCAAACACCAGACTCTTGTTCATTTCCTTCTCTATGTTGTGTATCTAGAATCTTCCACTGTCTGGCCAAATAATTTTGATGATTCATAGTACAATTTAAAATCTAGTAGTGCTAGGCTCCTTCCCTTCCCACTTCCCCCCCCCCTTTAGTTCCCTTCCAAAACTATATTAAATAATCCTCAGTTTGATTAGTATGGCAACGAATAAGTAAATTAATTTTATTTAGTACTGTCCTTTTTGATTATATTGGCTCAATATATCCATGAACAGGCAATTAAGTGGCACTGGGGAAAGAGTGCCAAACCTGGAGGAAAGGAGATTCATCTTCCTGAGTTCAAATCTAGCCTCAGACACTGACTAGCTGTGTGATTCTAGACAAGTCACTTAACTCTGTTTACCTCAGTTTCCTCATCTATAAATTTAGCTGGAAAAGAAAAAGACAAAAAACTCTAGCATCTCTGCCAAGAAAATCCCAAATGGAGTCACAAAGAGTTGGACACAAATGAAAACAACTAAACCAGTACCCGTGAGCAATTAATATTCCTCCAGTTTTAAAGGCCTATCTTTATGTCCTTAAAAATGTTTTATATATTCTTATATTTCTTCCATTTGTGAGGGCAAGTAGACCCCAAAGCATTATATGCCTTTTCTAAGTTTTTTAAGTAGAATTTTTCTATCTCTTCCTAATGGATTTTGTTAATTATATACAGAAATGGTGATTTTTAATGTGTACTTTAGGACATCCTGTGACTTTGCTGAAGTTTTTCATTATATTAATTAATTTTTATTTGACTCTCTAGGATAACGTAAATTCATTATCATATCATCTGCAAAAATCAATAAGTTGCTTTTTTTTCCCCTATGCTTATCCTCTCAATTTTTCTCATCTTATTGCTCAGGCAATTATTTCCAGCACTATATCAAAGAGGAGTAGTTATAATGCATATCTTTGCCTTCCTCCATGGTCTTATTAGAAGAGTTACTAGTTTATCCTTATTACATATAATATTCACTTTTGTTTTTAAAGAGATGTGTTTTCTATGATGATTTTGTTGTCCTTGTTTATAATTTTCCTAAAGCTGAACCAGTCTTGTATTCCTTTTATAAACTCAGCCTGATCATAGTTTATCATCTTTGTGATAGTTAAAGTAACTTCTTTGCTAATATATTATTTAAAAAGTTTGCATCAAAATTCATTAGGCATATTGTTCTAGAGTTTTCTTTCTCTCTAGTTTAGATATCAAGACAATATTTTATAACAAAGAAAGAATTTGGGAGGATCTCTTTTTTCCTATTTTTACAACTAGTTTCTGTATTATCAGAATAAATTGTTCTTTGAGTGTTTGGTAGAATTCACTTATAAATCCATCTAGTTCTAGAACTGTTTTCTTTGTAAGTTCATTTATAGCTTGTTCAAATTGTTTTTCTGAAATTGTGTTTTTAAGTTCTTTATTTCTCCTAATGTGTTTTTTAAAATCTTTCAAGTCCCAAGAACTAAGTTCATAAATCTATCCTTTCTCTAGGGCAGGAGTTCTTAACCTTTTTTGTGTCATGGATACTTTTGGCAGTTTAATGAAACATTTGGACTTCTCAAAATAATGTTTGAAATGCATAAAATAACATACAAAGGATTACAAGGGAAAACAAGTGTCTTGAAATACAGATATCCAAATATTTGAAAAAACAAATTCATGACCCTCAGGTTAAGGACTCTTGCTCTAAGTGATGCTAGACACATGACATTCCTGAATCTTTCACTGTTTCTGCTTCACATTTCTTTTCTAATGATTTCCAGTAATATTTTGCTCTTCTAAGCATGGCTTTAAAGAGAAGATGTGAGAAGACTGAGCATGTTGCAATTGGGATAGTTCTTCAATCCACTTCACTTCATTCAACTTTGACAAAAGCACTGTACTAGGCACTGTAAGGAACACAAAGATAAATAAGATGGCAAGAAATTACAACCTCATAGTGGTAATAGGAAAAAATGAAAACTTTTTTTCTGGAGAATTAGAAGGCATAGAGGAGGAGGAGATCTGAGATAGTATTTTGCTAGGGGTTGAAGTTGAAAAGTGACTAGGTAAAGTAGTAGAGTCATTTGATGTGGACTACTTTTTCAAGAAGCTTCTAGGAAAGGAGAGAAGTGGGATGATAACCCAGTAGCTCAAGATGGGTAACAGATCCAAGAAGTTACTGTCTAGGGGCAGCTGCGTAGCTCAGTGGAGTGAGAGTCAGGCCTAGAGACAGGAGGTCCTAGGTTCAAACCCGGCCTCAGCCACTTCCCAGCTGTGTGACCCTGGGCAAGTCACTTGACCCCCATTGCCCACCCTTACCACTCTTCCACCTATGAGACAATACACCGAAGTACAAGGGTTTAAAAAAAAAAAAAAGAAGTTACTGTCTAGGGGTAAGGATTCCAAAGTATATCTGTGGACTGAGAGGAAGGAGCCATTAGAGAGGGAGATAGATAGATGGATGGATGGATAGAGAGAAAGAGAAAGAGAAAGGAGAGACAGAGACAGAGACAGAGAGATAGAGAGGAGAGGCAGAGAGAAGGAGAGGGAGACAGACAGACAGAGAGAGAGAGGGAGAGAAGGAGAGAGAAAGTGACAGACACAGAGAGAGAGAGGTATTTAAGAGGCCAAAGCTGTGAAACTCTTTGAGGCTAACTGTTTCATTTTTGTCTTTGTATCCCTAGTGACTGGCATGTAGGAAGTACTTAGTTTGTTGGATTGATTGATGGATAGATGGGACACGTGGATGAATGGAGATGGATGAAGGAGATAGGAAAAAATGAGTTCAAGAGAAATAAGCAGAGAAATTAGTCTCCATAGCAGGAGAACCACCTCTTCCTATGGAAAATGTTAAAGTAATTCATTTTAAAAGGCTTTGGCCTGCTCACTAAAGTAAGAGGTAAAGTTAATGGAATAGAAATAACCAAAGTACTAAAGTCAAAGGAAATAGATCCAAATCCTATATCACCTTACTTATAGGGGACTTTGGCAAGTTGCTTAAAAAACAAGGGCCCCTTATCTGAAATGTGAAGGGGTTGAACTGGAGAGCCTCTGAGGTCCCTTCCAGTTTTCAATCTATGATACTATGCCTGCCATGGACAACACACAACACTGACCAATTTTACTTCACAATTCTGCCTAACTCTTTCCACTCTTTCTACTCTAACATTCCTTCTCTTCTTTGAATTTTGTCTTTTGTTCTTTCTGTCCCTTTTTCTTCTTTCTTTCCTCATGTTTATCTATTAAATTATTTTCTGGAAAGTTATTTAATTTTACTAATTATATATAACAACTTTCCACATAAGTTTTCTTCCTGGAACTGACAAGCAATTTGATCTGGGTTATACATGTTACACACATATTATCATGCAAAATAGATTTCCATATTGTTCACTTTTGGTCTTTTCTCTATAGATAGTTTGTGCTCTCTTTGCATAGGAAACTAAATTGAATTGTTTTCATAGTATACCCAGCCTAAAAATCCTGAGAGAATTCAACTCTACTGGAATGGACATGTTAGCACCTAATCCCATGGGAGTCTTGGAGATAAGAATTCTGAACCTTGCTATAAAAACAAGTTGAAAAGTCTAGAGAATGGTTCAAGGAAAGATATAACAAGAGCAAAGCTATTGAGCATATGGAATCTATTATCTAACATTATGTCTAGCAAAATTAAATGAAGCTTATACGTGATTCTCTGTGATAAAATACAAATTTTGTGGCCTGGCATTCAAGGTCTTTCATAATTTTCCTTCAACCTAACTTTTCAACATGATTTCGTGCTATTCACCTTCTATGTTCCAGTCATCTCTACACTCAGTGTTCTATCTCCTGCTTCAAGGCACCTCATAAACCATCTCTTATCCCAACTCAGACCCAAACTGCCCTTTTCATCTCCACTTCTCATTTTGTATAATTGGTCCAGTTATTACAGAAAGCAAAGCCCCCAAAGAGGAGATATTAGAAGTCACCTACTTTCCAGGTATGAGACTTTGTACATCATATTTTTTCCTGTGAACTGATTGATTTTGGCTGAGCTTTTTCTTCACTTAAATTCTTTGCTGCATAAAATGGTTCTCTGGGAGAGAGGAGAAAGGGATGCAGGAGGAAATGGGCAAAGAAAAGTTATCAATAAAACATTTTCTTAAATGAGATAATTTCTTATGTTCATGAAATAAGGATCTCAAGATCAGAGGACAAATACCTAAATGAATATTTATAGCTGGTCTCAAAATAGTATGATCCTTATCTCTTTCCCCTGCCCTGAATCACTTCAAATGCAGGAGGTCTAATAGGACTGAGAATCACTTGGTAATTTCTTTATTTCATGGGTTGTCATGGCCAAAGAATTCATCACTTGCTGTCCAATTCACTGATGATGAACTTCTCTGCACTTTGTTAAGCCACTCCACAGAAATCAGATATAGTCTGTAGCTGGAACCATATGCAAAGCATTTCCATAATACTAAAGCTTGCCAGAGTCTGTGCTCCTTTGGCATACCTTTGAAAATGAAGGGTCACCTTCCCAACCCAAGGAGGTATTAGATGATGCTTTGTTGAAGACCTTGCTTATATTAGGCACTCAATAAATGCTTATTGAATTGAATCAAGGCAAGAAAAAAAGTTAATTTAGATTTTTTAAAATTATTTTCTCATTTTAGTACCACCTTAATTTTTTTAAAAAACCTTCATGATTTAGATGTCAGCTTAATTTGACTGATGTACAACAATGCATTTCACTGCCTAAAACCAATGAGGACTATCCAAATTTATTAAATGTGAAATATGGATGAAATTATGCATGATAGTCAAAATGGATGAAAAATTGATAAGTACAATTTATCACTAACCCTTCTTTTTGCACATTGTGAACATCTGGATATATTTAAAGGTTTACATTTATGTTGGGTCAAATCAAATACAGGCCTGACTGATTTTACGTAATAGACTATTTAAAAGAATGGATTAGTTGAACTAATTCTTTCTCGCAAAATAAATAATTCTGAAAGAAAATAGATCTCTACTCTTAAATCCCCCTCTATCCGCCTCAATTAATTAGACTTTGTTGGTTAAAAGGAAGTTAAGAAATTCAGCCTAAGACTGATTATATCATGAATGTAAAATGAGCAGGACAAATAGTGGGCTCTACATTCTTTTGAGCAAGTTAAATAAGTCCATAATAGCCCACCAGTTGTGTAAACATGATTTCCCTATACTTCTAAAAGAAATATTGACTTACCTGTTAACTAAAATTATCCTGGCTTGCTTCAGCTGAGCATATTAGTAATTCTTGTGGCATACCTAAATGTTTTTAGTAGTGAACTTTCGTCAAAGATTAAAGACTTAGGAAAACATCCTTTTAGCAAACCCTGAAAATAGGCACATGAAGAGTGCTCCCACAAAATCTGCTTCAGGGACTATTCACCTTATGAGAAACTGGATTTTTTTTTCATTCCTGGGGTGTTATAAAGCACTGAATTCAAAATAAGAAATGAGGATCTCTTACTCAAATATCTGTGACTTTGACACACTAATCTTCCTCAGTAACAATATAGTCTCTCTCTGTATTACTGTAATATTTAATGTTGGGGCTCATACAATTAGTTCTGTCCATCTGTGGGAACCCTTAATCCACACCTTCAAATGCAAGGTAAAGACCATTTCTTCTTAAATGAGATTAATTGAACTTAAACACCACTTTATGACTTAATATTTGTGTGATCTTGGGCAAGTCCCTGGGGGAACCTCATTTCTCTAACTTTAAAATTATAGTGTTGGCCTCTAAAGTCCTTCTGAGTCCACCTACTCTAGAAGAATGGGACTTGAGTGCAGCCCATGGAGCCTTCTCAGAACTGCTCTAGCTGTTTCTAACCTATCATAGGTGAATCAACATGGAAGAAACAGGGTGCTTTGGGATGATGCAGCAATGCCCTTATCAGTTCTTGGGTCTCATGATGGTGGCAGTGAATGTTTACATCAACAGAACCAATCACTTCCCCCAAAAAAAGCCATCCACTGAGTCAACTTTAAAAAGAAGAGATAATTTCTCTGTCTCTAGCTTTTCTAGAAAGAAAGAAAGAAAGAAAGAAAGAAAGAAAGAAAGAAAGAAAGAAAGAAAGAAAGAAAGAAAGAAAGAAAGAAAGAAAGAAAGAAGGAAG
>NC_058134.1:265027808-265109690 GCF_016433145.1 Gracilinanus agilis | reverse complement strand
TCTCTCTCTCTCTCTCTCTCTCTCTCTCTCTCTCTCTCTCTCTCTCTCTCTCTCTCTCTCTCTCCTCTCCTCTCCTCTCTTTTCCTCTCCTCTCCTCTCCTCTCATCTGTGTGTGTGTAAAAAGGGAAAAGGGAGGGAAAGAGAGAACAATATTGGCCCTAACTCCTTTTCCCCTGACTTTGTGTTTCTTTCCTGAACACTGGTAACCAAATGGTGATCCTGAGATGCATATTCCTAACCTTGTGAATTCAGAAGTTGGATGTTCTTAGGTCCTTCAGTTGGTGTTGGATGCACTGGTTGATGCCTGAAAGTAGAGGTTCCCCCTACAACCACTAGTACCTCTTAGAAATGAAGATAACCATTGACAGGAAGATGAACCTAAGCTCTTTTCTGGACCTTAAACAAGACACTGAGGAGAAAAAGTAAAGGTAAAATGCTCACAGGACAAAATGCTTTATGTCAGATCTTTACAAATGAACATCCTGGGAGAATATAAAGGCAATCATAATTCTTCATGTTTAAGTTCTAGTCAAGTGTATACTTTGAATTTTTGTGTTTAGCATTATGCATGTGTGAAAGGAAATTTTGAGTATCTTCATCCTCATCCTTTTCGTGCCAGACCTAACCTCTAAGTGATTCTCCCCAGGGCTTGAGAATAAGATGTAAAAAAATTAAAGATTTTTTTTAAAAAAGAGTTTGAGTCCTTTCTATGATACCAGGCTCCCCGTGAACTGACCTTAATCTGCATCCATAGATCCAGAGCTAAGAGGGGGTCCCCTTAGGAGGAGTAATAGTTTTGTTTCTGCAACTAGATGGCAGGGGCTGGTTCATATATTTAACTCTATATCCCCAATACATTGGACATATACTACTCTCTTATTTAATGGATGGATGGATAGATGGATGTACTGATTCATTGACAACATGTCTCTCAAATGAGTGCTCAAGTACTTATTTCAACAATATTTTCTGTGACTTCAAAATTACTTACAGATTTCCAGCTTCCCTTAAGGATTCTGATTGTTTTTAAGTTCATATTTTTCCAAAGAAGTTGATTCTGGCTCAATACAAAAGAGGAGGCAGGAATCCCAGGAAAGTCTTTTTTAAAAAAAAACCCAAACCAGCATATCTGATTTAATCATGTAGTATCTCTCTTCTTACCAAATCGAATCAACAACTGCTTTTCAACTTTTAGTTTTAGAGTTTCCTGAGTCACTGCTAAGTGACTTTCTCAAGGTCATAACTGCCAGTGTCTATCAAAAGTAGGCCTTGAACCTATATGGGCTTGATTGCAAGTCAACACTCAATCTACTAAGCCAAAGGGGACTCTTGTTACACTTAAGTACATAACAATTAAGCAGATAAATCTGATGGAAGTTAAGAGGAGGGAAAGATGAATGTGGATTGGAGGATGGGGGCTTGAGAGGAGGAAAGAGGTTTGTACAGAAGGCAGAACACCTAGCTAGATTTGTGGTGTTTTAATTAATTAAGTTATTTATTTATTTAGAATATTTTCCCATGGTTACATGATTCATGTTCTTCCCTTTCCCTAACCGCACCCCCCCAATAGCCAACGAGCAATTCCACTGGCCTTTTCATATATCATTCTTCAAAACCTATTTCCACATTATTAATATTTGCAATGGGTTGATCATTTAAAGTTGACATTCCCAATCATATTCCCATAGAACAATGTGATCAAGCAGTTGTTTTTCTTCTGTGTTTCTACTCCCACAGTTCTTTCTCTAGATGTAGATAGTGTTCTTTCTCATAAGTCCCACAGAAATATCCTGGATCATTGCATTACCTAGCTAGGTTTTGAAACAGATTGAACCTAGATAAGTAATGAACAAGAATAGTCTATTGGAATTCAATAGCTATTTGTTGAATAAATGGATGGATGAGTGAGTGAGTGAATGAATGGGTAAATGAGTGAATAAATTAAATAATAAGTTCCACCTTTGGGAACACAGAGGAGAGGGGTAGCACTGAAACTGTCCTGATTGGAGTGGAATATGCATGTTGCAGAGTAGTAGAAAATTAACCTGGAAAGGTTAGATGGAGTCAAATTATAAAAAGGTCCATATTAAAGAAAGCTAATTAAGAGAATCTGGAGTTTGGGACTTGATACAAGAGGTGATAGGAAATCATAGCAGAATCTTGAACAGAAGAGTGACCTGAGAAATGCTTAGGTCTGGAAAGATTAATCTATGGTGGTCAAATTTTTACTCATTTTTTAAATCAGTTCTTAAGATCATAGAAGGGACATTCAAAAATCATTTAATTCAATTCTTATTTTAATGATAAAGAAAAAGAGTATCAGGGAGATAAAGGCTTGTGCAAGGTCCCATAGATAATTGGTAGTAGAATTAGTATTCAATCCCAACTCCTCTGCCTCCAGAGCCAGCATTCTTCCCAATATACTACACTTTTCCCCTCCAGTAAGATCCTTGAACTAGCTAGAAATGGGGTTTCTCCTAAAGGAAGTTTAAATTTCTTGTTCTTTCTTCTTAATCTTTAGAGAGTTACAAGGATCCATTTACTCCCGGAAGCTTTTCTGAGGGCTCAGTATCTTTGAATTCAACCTGTACTCAAAGAGCACTGAATCTATCTGAGAAAGTCTGGCGTACTATTTATTACATTGTGACCTTGAGCAAGTCTTTAAGCCTTAGTTTTTAAAGGAAACTAGAAGAGTCCTAGGGGCCTTTCTAGCTCTAAATCTTAAATTCCTCTAGGCATTACTATATTGTAGGTCGAAAGAATACAAGAGAGGTGTAGTGAAGGTACCGAACAAATGCAACTTCCCGGTAGAAAGTGCAGTTATTTTACTGAAGGCGATTCAGTTGAGATCCCCAAGCACTTTCAAAAATAATTAACCACTTCCGACATTCCCACCCGAATGGTTTGGAAAAGCCAAACTGTCGTACTCATTCAGGAGTCGTATTTATTTAGCAATTAAACGTAAGTCTTTGATTTCAGAGTAAAAGCAGGCAGGACCATGTGGTGAAAGGCGCAGAAGGCAAAGTCATCCCATTGTATGTCACACAGTTCTCCAGGCACTATCTTGCTTATTGCAATTTTCCGGACCGAGTTTGCGAGGTTTTAGTGACCTCTGACAGCCCTATTGGGGCAGCTCGAACCTGGGTTCCGAGGCCCAGTGCTGAAGTCTCTCCTGTCTTTCCAACCCCAACACCGCCCCTTCCAGGAGGGTGAAAGGAGACGGAGGTAGTAAGCGAGGACTGGGACGGGGGTCCATCCTGCCTGCTGTGTGCAAGGACGCTGGAATCCTCAGGCCTCCGCCCCTGCCCCCACCTCCTCCTTCCCTCCGCCCCAGAGAGTGGGGGAAGGAGGGAGAGGAAAGAAGGAGGGAAAAGTTGGGGCGGGAGGGGCGCAGGGGAAGCCAGGCTGCGCTGACGTCACTGGGCGCGCAATTCGGGCCGGAGCCCTTTAAAAAAAAGCGTGAACCGGGAAATATTGCTCCAACCCGCCTGCAGCAGCAGCAGCAGCCCCGCAGCAGTGGCGGCAAGATAGCGCTGAGGCCAGCGCAGCTGGGACTGCAGGGGCAGCGGCAGCAGTGGCAGCGGCAGCGGCAGTGCTCCCTCAGACTCTGCAGCTTCGCGTCCTCCTTCCTTTCCCCCTAAAGGGCAGAATCGATCGCAGAGCTTCCAGCTGCAGGCCAGCGCTGAGAGACTTCACGGGGAAGGCGACCAAAGGAGGAAGGAGTCCAGTGGAGCCCCGCTCTGCCCGCCAGCTCTCTCTACTGCCCTGCGAATTCTCTCTCAGCTTTCTCCCCCACCCTGATCTCTCTGGCACCATGGACACCTCCCCAGCCCGTGCGCTCCTGTGCTGGGCGCTCCTGCTGCACTGGGGGCGCCTGGTTAGGGCAAGCCCAGCGGAGACCCTGGCGGGCGGACAGCTGGGGTGTCCGGCCCACTGTCAGTGCGATCGGGACGGCAGGATGCTGCTCAGGGTGGACTGCTCCGACCTGGGACTTACGGGAGTCCCAGCCAACCTCAGCGTCTCCACTTCTTACCTGTAAGTGCTCTGGGCTCAGGGTCAAGCGGCGCCGAGATGAAACGGGGGCGAGGCAAGAGTAGGAGCGGGAGAGAGGGGGTATTGTGTGGAAAGAGGTGGCATGGGCCCGACACTTGGCCGGGGGAGCCCCTCCTGCCCTCGCACTGAGGAGCAGGAGGAGGTCGCGTCTCCGGTGGTGTGTTTGCTTCCAGCGGCGTGCGTCTGGACAACGTGCACACTCGTTTGCAGATGCAACCAACCGTCCTTTCATTCATTCATTTTGCAAATATTTACTGAGCGCCCACTATGTGCAGGGCACTCTGGGTCAAGAAACCTTGTTGAAATGACCCCAGGAAAAGGCAGGCTTCTATCGCTTCTAGCACAATGATGGACGCTCAAAAAAGAAAGAAGGAAAAGAAAGTACTTGTCGAAATGAAAGGGTGGAAGTTTGAAGGCAGTTCTTTCTCGAGCCATACAGAACCCAGCAGCTGGACACTGGGAAGCTGATCCTTTCCTTAATCGCTAGAAACATAGTGATGAAAGTTTGTTCTGAAAGAATCTCAGCTTCTGGAACTAGAAAGTGACTCCCAAGCTTACATCCCACCGCCGCCTGATGTAACTTTTTTTTTTTTTAACTTTAAAACCAGGTGATTAAAAGTGGGGCAACCGCAGGACCTGATTAGACCTGCAAGAATGTTATCTTTACCTTTGGCTCAGTCTGGGAGGCTTTGAAGTGTGCCGGCTGCTGTGTAATCTTTAACTGATCTCCTATCAGGGAGAAAGAGGGAAATGGGAGGAAGGTAGTAAGAGTGACGGAGGAAATAGTGCTCCCTGACCAGTGGCTAAACTGCTTTCTGTCAGTCCTCTACAAACCCCTCTCCTAACCACCTCTCCCCGTGCATTCCTCTACCCCTTCTCCTTTTCTTCGGTGACTCTGGGCAAGTCACTTAACCTGTGTCATCTTCGGTTTCCTCCTCTGTAAAATAGGGATATTTATATTTAATATTTAATAATAGGAATATTTAATAGCACCTACTTCACGGGGCTCTTGTGAAGATCAAATACGTAAAACGCTTTCCAAGCCTTAAAGCTCTCTATAAATGTTAAGGATCATTCCAGCATTATAATGCGGAGAGGAAGGGAAGCTTCTTTTTCACACCCGTCTTATTAGGAAATAAGGGGCGGGCAGGATAACAAGTGGTTGGAGACACTGCCCTAGGGAAGCAGACTCCCTGAGACCCTGTACCTCTCTCCGTCCTCTGGGAACAAGGAGGTGCCTTGCCCCCAACTTGGTACTGTGAATTTGAGCTGGAGTCCTAAAGTTGGCAGCCTCGTTTCTTGGCACCAATGAAGTGCAGTATGGCTTTGAGCTGACACGTTTTAAGTTCTAACACGAGGTGTTGACTAAACCCTGAGCCTGCCCCAAGACAAATGCAATTACATTTTCTGCTTCTGTACCACATCGTGGCATTTGGATGCCGTGCTGGTTTAACATTCTCCTTTTCTTTTGTCGTTTTGTGGAAGAAGAAAGCATAAGAGATGTGCAAAGATCCCCGTCCCCCAACCTAGCCATTCTTTTCCTGAAGAGGAAGAAAGGGAGAGAACTGGAAATCTTTGAGATCATTTTTGTGTCCACTTTAATATTTGGGTTTGGAGAGATGGACCATCTCTGCAAATTTTCAGTAAGAGTAGATGACATCCTTTCTCTTTTACCCTGTTGCAATGGAACATGATTCTTCATATCATGATTTATTGTAAAAATTGTTCCAGCCACTTCTATGCTTCTGATATACTTGGTACCATTTCAATCTGTATTTTTAGAGCATCAGAAATACGATCTTTATCATAATCATCCTTCCCAGTCCCAGAAGTCACATTTTCCCTTCTATGAATTTCTATCTCTACTAGAGAGACTGAAACACACTGTCTTTCCGATTCCAAAAAAAGAGTCCAGAAAGAAATCTGCATCCACTCAGGCAGTTTCATTTAGTGATCTAGGAGTGGCACCAGGCTAAAGGAATTCTATTTATTACATTAAGATTTAACATCAATCTAAAATAAAGACCTATACAGAACCATAAAGGCAATATGTAATGTCTCCAAAGTCCTCAAGATAAATTAAATAATAAATTCTAATTTTAAAACATATTCAAAAAGATGGAAAATGTTCTATGTTGGGGCAATGATCTAAAAGTAAAATTAATTTTTTCTCCTGCTTGAAAAGACATTTCTATACTTTTGTGCTAAATATGAAAAAGTTTTTTAAAAGTTTTTTTTTCCACATGTGATTTATCACTTGTTTATATGGGCATATGATTCAGGGTTTTGCTTTTAGAAGATTACGCTATTATAAAAATGGATATTTTTTAAAAGCTTTTTCTCACCTCTCAAGTAGTAACTTCAGTGTGCTTACCTGAAGGCAAGAGTTCACCTGTGCTGGGCCCTTGCTTTCTCTTCCCTATATTATCATAAAATGAAGTAAACTTTTGGAAGACAGCTACATGGTTTCCCTTTTTTAGTTAAACATAGCAGGCACTTAATATATGCTCTTTGAATTAAACTGAATTTTCAAGTATTATTTAAGCCAGTGATGCTTTTTTCTGAAGTTGTTACAGTTTGTCCTCGCTCATGGAGGACAATTTACAACTTCATATGTTAGGGAATTTTTGCCAGGACATATGACATTTCACATCCAAAGAATCCTTTTTAGAGTAAAGCATTTAATGCTGGTTTTTAACTTGCCACAGTTTCGGAGGAAGATTGCTAAATGGAGATAGAGCTCCTGCATTAAATAACTCACCAAATGCTGCTAAATTACAGTGGCTAATTGGTTTATTAGAAACCTCTGATGTGTATTTTCTATATTTGCTTTCCTTATAGAATTTAGAATGCCTATGGCCATGTAGGGCCCTGGTCCCATGTGTTGAGATTCCATTGACAACTATGGGAGTTTTGTGAAGACACTAAGGGTGGAATATGCCCTCTTTTGGTTACACCTAGTATCGTCCGTTTCTTTCATTTATGTATTTATTTATTTAATTTTGGTATTAGGTAAAAAGACCATACCTTAAACAAATTAGAAAAAGAACAAATGAAAGAAAGCAAAAATGGGAGCTTTACTTTTCTGAATTCTATCTTGAAAAAGATTTTCGGGTAACTATGTGTCCAACCATTTGTTTCCTGTGATTTTCAAATCAGTGCTTTTTCCACTATCCAATAGAATGGGGGTCCTAAGTAAATCCTAACAACTGTCTTGATTAGCCTGAAGGTAGACTTAGATGAGAAAATTAAAGAAATGTGCAAAGAGATAACACAACTGTGATTGTTTTTATTTGCGATTGGTTATCACCATTTATTCAAGTCTTAATGTTATCTCTTAATCCTCTTGAAGCAAAGAACTAACTTTGCTCTACAAACAGATTAGTGGTAGTAAATTCCAACTATTTGCCAAATAGTTGGATACTCAATAACTGGCTAGTAAGTTTTTTTTTAATATATAATTTTCTATGATTCCTTAGAAAGTGAGCACTATTTATCATTTTTCTCTTCATGATAAACTATTTTTAAACTGAAGCCCCAATACTAGCTACCTCTGCTCCTGACCTTAATATCTTAGCAGGTATCAAACTGGACCATTGAACACCATGGAAATACTGAAAATTCTGCTGATATTTTCTGGTCACGGGCTCTAGTTTTTACTGGTAGGAACTCATAAAATTTACTTAGTGGAAAATGAGAAGCAAAATAAATTTGTGATGTTAAAACAGATGAAAGGGGTTCCAATTTTTGATTTCTTTAAGTGTGCCTGCTTAGGCCCTCTAGAAGCCAAGATTATTCAAATAGCTTGAACTGGTTTTCATAGTATATTGGCACTTATTGTGGATATGATTAAAATTATACCCAAGAGCCTACTAGAGTTCATTTAACCTGGGTTTTAGGTAGAAAACTAAATTCTAATAAACACCCTAGCTCAAAAAATAAAAAAAAATTTTCTTTCATTTCATTAAAAACTACCTTTCAGAATTTTTTCCCCTAGCTACTTAATTATATGAAATGTTGCTCAAATTTGTCATCAGCTCTCTGAATGTAGGGGATTTCTAATTAATCATTTTAGCTACATAATTGACAGATCATAAATCTGGAAAGGACCTTAAAGGTCATATAGTTCAAAAGAAATTGGGCTTGATTTTATAGAGGGAGAAAAGAAAGAGATTAAATGACTTGACTAAAGTCATGTAGGGTGTAAAGGACATACTGGAATGTGCAACATGTTCTCTGATTCTGAAATCAGTGCTTTTTCCTATAGGCCATCTTGTTGCAATAAAGATCAATTTCTAATTACACTTTCAATTTATTTTAAATAGGGAAATGTTCAGAAACATCAAATGGTGAATATGTGCATGGCTAAGATGATGTAAAACTATGAATTACAAAGCATCTTTGATGAAGTTCAAGACCTAAAAGTATTTTTAAAGAAGTCTTCCATAGTGGGAGGGGTAACGGTCATACTATCTTTTCCCCTAACCTTCAAGGAAAGATATTAAATAAAAGCCCTCTAAATTTAGAAAATATATCAGTCACACAGTTTTATCTCTTTTCAAAAAAATATACAATGTAATCTGCTTTAATGTGTTCCAAATAAAATGACATTAAGTCTTTGGGGATTTGAATAAATACCTCTATTTTTGCAGAATATCTCATATTTATTTGTAGCATTTTTCATATTGGGAGAATGAGAATTGAGTCACATTTTGAGAATAACATCTAAAGAGTTGAATCTAGGTGGTAAACTTTAGAAAAAAACATTTTGTTACATTTTAAGTTTTGAATTATCATCATCATTCCCTTCCGGCCCTGCACTAGAGAATGCCAACATTTGACATACTTCCATATATCAGTTTTTTCTCTGAAAGTGAATATAGCCTTTTCCTCCACAGGTCCTTCTTATTGATTTCAATGATCACATTACTCAAAATAACAATTATTCACATTTACTATTTGAACAATATTGCTATTTCTATGTACAACATTCTCTTGGCTCTGCTCATTTCACTCTGCATTATTTCATGCAAGATTTTCCATATTTTTTAAACCCTTACTGTCTGTTTCAGCAACAACTAAGACAGAAGAGCAAGGACTAGGCAAACAGGGATACATGACTTGTCCAAAGTCACATGTCTGAGGACAAATTTGCACCCAGGTCACCCTGACTCCAGGTCTGGCATTCCATCCACTATGCTACCTAACTGCTCCTTTCCATGTTTTTCTAAAACCAACCTATTCATCATTTTTTATAGCCTAATAGTATTCTATCACAACCATATACTAAAACTTATTCAGACATTCCCCAATTGATGGGTATCCCCTTATTCTCCAGTTCTTTGCCACCACAAAGAACTACTATAAATATTTTAGAACCTTAGGTAAAAGGACCCAGTATTATAACCCTTTGGGAATAATTCCAAATTACCCTCCAAAGTGGTTGCATTTGGTCATAATTTCACCTATACTGTATTAGCATCCTAAATTTTCCACACCCCCTGCAACGGTTCTCACCTCCTCCATCTATCATGTTAGCCAATATGATAAGAGATGGTACCCAAGAATTGTTTTAATTGCCATTTCTGTCATCAATAATGATTTAGAAAAATTTTTTCCATATAACTATGTAAAGTTTTGATTTCTTCTTCCAAAAACTTCCTATTCATATACTTTGTCCATTTATCAAATGGGAATGACTTGCATTCCTCTAAATTTAACTCAGTTCTCTAAATATTTGAGAGATAAGGCCTTTATTTGAAAAACTGGCTTTCATTTTCCCCCCTTCATTTTATGCTTTCCTTCTAATCTTAACTACATTTATCTTATTTGTACAAATATTCTTAATTTAATGTAATAAAGAAATTATCCATCTGACTTCCCACAATGCTCTCTCTTGTTTCCTCATACATTCTTCATTTATCTATAAATTGAAACATATGTTCCAAGATCTTCTGATTTATTTATATCATCCTTTTATATCTAGATCATGTATCCATTTTGACTTAATCTTAGTAAATAGTGTAAGATAATTGTCTTTACCTAGTTTCTGCCAGACTGCCTTCCAATTTTCCCAGCAATTTTTACCAGATAATGAATCCTTATCCTAGAACTTATATCTTTGCATTTATCAAACATGAGATTACTATAGTCACTTATTACACTGAATTGTATAATCACTATTTCATTGAACTACCATTCTGTTTCTTAGCTAGTACCAGATAGTTTTGATATTTTTCTCCCTCATAACAGAATTTAAGATCTGGTACTGCTAGATGTCCTTCCTTTATATTTTTTTCAATAATTGCTTTGATATTCTTAAGATTTTCTTCTTCCAAATGAACTTTGCTATTTTTGTCTCGCCCAGTAAAAATAATATTTTGTAGTTTAATTGAGATGGCACTAAATAGGTAAATTACTTAATGTAGTGTTGTCATTTTTATTATATTAGCTCAGCCCATCCATGAACAATTAAGATGATTTTATTTCCAATATTTTAAATCTGACTCAATTTGCAAAAGAAGTATTTTACAACCATGTTCACATACTTCCTGGGTTCATCTTGGCAAGTATATTCTCAATTTTTGTCTCTGGTTATTTTAAATGAACTATCACTTATTATCTCTTCTTACAGGGATTTGTTGTTGATCTATAGAAATGTTGATAATTTATGCAGGTTTGTTTTATATCCTACTACTTTGCTAAAATTACTAATTTTTTCAACTAATTTTTTAGTTGACTATCCAGGATTTTCCAAGTACACTCTCATATCATGTGCAAAAAGAAATAGCTTTATTACTTCATCGCCATTCTGATTCCTTCCATTTCTTTTTTCTTTTCTTATTGCTACTGCCAGCATTTCTATTACAATAATGAATAATATTGGTAAGAATAGACTTCCTCATTTCATTCCTGACCTTATTGGGAAAGCATCTAGCTTATCTTTGTTACATATACTGCTTGCTGATGGTTTTAAGTAATATCTCTTATTAATTTAAAAAAATTAATTTTTACCTATGCTATTAAATATTTTTCATAGGAATAAGTGTTGTATCTTGTCAAAAGCTTTTTCTGTATCCTCTGAGATGATCAAACAATTTTTGTAGATTATGTTATTGATATAATTAATTATGTTACTAGTTTTGCAGATATTGAGCTATTGATGCATTCCCAGTATAAATCCCATTTGACCACAATATAAAATCTTTGTGATATATTACTGTAGTCTCACAGCTAGTATTTTATTTAGGATTTTTGAATCCATATTCATTAGTGAAATTGTTCTATGACTGTTTTTTGTTTATGCTCTTCATGGGTTAGGTCCCAGCACCATATTAGTTTCAAGAAAGGAATTTATTAGGAAGTCTTCTTTGCCTATTATTCCAAATAATTTATTGGATAATTCCAAATAATTATTGGATATTCCAAATAATTGGAATTAGTTAATCTTCAAAAGTTTGGTAGAATTCTTTGTTAATCCATCTGGTCCTGCTGCTTTTTTCTTAGGAAACTTATTTATGATTTGTTCTATTTCTTCTTTAAAAGTAGGTTTATTTAGATATTCTATTTGTTCTGTTAATCTGAGCAGTTTACACTTTAAAAGTATTCTTCTTTTTCACTTAAATTGTTCAATTTATTGGTGTATAATTGGGCAAAAACTAATAATTGGCTCTAATTTCATCTTCATTAGTGGCAAATTCATTCATTTTTAATCCTAGGGATTTAGTTTTCTTCTCTTTTTAATCATATTAACCAATGGTTTGTCTGTTTTATTGTTGTTTTTCATAAAACCAGCTACAGCTACTAGTTTTATTTATGAATTCAGTGGTTCCTTACATCCATTAATATCACCTATAAATTTGAGAATTTCCAATTTGGTGTTTAATTAGAGATTTTTAACATGTACAGATTTTTCTAGTTTCAATAATTTTATACTTGATCTATTGATGTGTTTATTATTTTATTGATGTAAGCATTTAAACATTTAAAAATATAGGTTTTCCTCTGATTACTGCTTTTGCCGTTTTCTTTGAGTTTTGGCTATTGTTTCATTACTATCTTTCTATTCAATAAAATTATTTCTATTTTTTGGTCTTTGACCCAATCATTCTGTAAAATTAGGTTATTTAGTTCCCAATTAATTTTAAATCTGTGTTTCTATGGTTCTTTAATAAATATAATTTTATTGTATTATGATCTCCAAAATGATATACTTAATATTTCTGCTTCAATGCATCTAATATAAGCTTTTCGTGCCCTTAAATAGGGTCAACTTTCATAAATGTACTTTCATTCCATGTACCACTGGAAATCTTTTTATCCCTTTTCAATTCTCTCTATATGTCTATCATATCTAGTTTATCTATGATTCTCTTCTTCTCCTTGTCTTCTTTCTTATTTATTTTTGGTTAGGAGAGTAAACTTGTAAAGAATACTTAAAATACCAATTCCCATGAATGAAATTTTAACAAATATATATCAGTTGTGGTTACTGTTATAGGTGGATTTGGATCTGAAAAGGAATGTTAGAAACTAATTCAACACCTTCATTTTACAGATGAGTAAATCAAGGTCAAAGGGAATTAAGCAACTTACCCAAGCTCACTCAGGTAATAATTATCAGAGATGGGATTTAAACATTGGTCCTCCAACTCCATAGCCAATGTTTTCCCCAATATACCCACATCTACTTTTCTAGATCCATGGCTGCAACTGTGGCTCTAAATGTTTATGATACGGAAGGAAATTATGAATCTGGCTCTAAGATATCTTAAATATCTTACCCAGGAAGAAGCTTTAAAATGAGAATATCTATAACAAATTATAGGAACTAATAATACACCTAAAGGTATCTGGAGAAATTTCCCTTAGGCCAAGAAAAGACCCCTTCTTTCCATTAACAAAAAAGCTTTTGTTAATAGTAAAGAATTAATAATCTATCATAAGACTCCCTCCACTGTTTTTTTAAAATTTTCCCTCCTATGCTTTTTCTTCATGGAAAAGTTGATTAAGCAAAGCAAGAAAATATAAGGTGCACGATGGAGTGGAAAGACCTATGATTAGGAGTCTGGCCCTCAAGAAATAAGCTTTGAAATGAAATAAAGCCTTGCTCCTGGCAACATTCAGTTTCTCAGAAATGATTAAAAAAGGAGGAGAACCCAAAACTTGGTGTGTGATCTTCTGTAGTAAATATTCTTCATTTGATACAGTTGCTTGTGTAGAGCTAGTCTCAACAAGTATTTGCCAGAGGCATAGAAACAAAACCTAGGTAATACATCCAGCTAATGCGGCAATCTCAAGGGAAGAAGGTATTCTGCAATACCACCCTAGTTGGATGTTGTAATAGCCAAAAGCTATTAAAACTCAACAAATTCATATAAATTCAAAGCATTACAGTTGGAAATTTTTCAATTTTTTAAATCACATTAGAAGGATGGATCCTTTTTCTAAAAAATGATAATACTTAGATGAGATGATGCACATTCAGATAGATTTGGAAAGATTAAACCCAATGAATAAAACCTCAACTAGATATTGGACTTAGCTCACAAATGGTTCTTCTCTATAGAAAGGGAAATCCCCTCTTATAATCTCTAACCAGGATTTTCTCCCAAAGTGCAATTTTTCCACACTAGACAGGAATCTCATTTTTACCGAAGTGAGGGGTGGTGACATGGGAATCATTCAACATAGGATTAATATTAACTCACTTTTATATGGCATTAATGTATATGTTGTTGAACAGAATTCCTCACAATGCCAGTCCTGAAAGGTGGATAATACAAGTATTATTATATCCATTTTAAAGAGGTGGGAAACATTCAACTGCCTACTACATTCCAGGTTACTGTGTTAAGCACTAAGGAATACAAAGACAAGAACAAAATAGTCTCTTCCTGGAAGAACTTTCATTCTAGGAGAGTTGGGTGAGATGAGATCTATGGGTGAGATGAGAGAGGAAAAGATGACTTGCCTAAGATCACACATTTAATAAGTGTAGGAATCAGGATCAAATCTAAGTTTTTTGAGTTCAGGTTCAGTGCTCTTTCTACTATATCACACTACCTCTCATAATCCAAACTGGCCAAAACCAAAGAAAAATTTCTCACTCTATTGGAGAAATGTACTTGTTATATTTGCCAAATAATCCCCCAAAACTACCACCATTTCTATATTTCCTGATCTCATACTTTATTTTTCAAATCTACATTTCCATTCATTGAAGACTGAAATGGCATACATAGTAAATTTCATGAGGTTCATTTCTTATTATCAATGGGAAGAAGACACAATTAAGATGAATGGGGTTGGGGTGAGGGGGAGTTCTGCACTGGAAATTTTTTAACAGAAATTTTTCTTATTCAGAAAACTCAATGTGAACCTAGTCCATTCTAAAAGCAGAAAAAAACTCCCCCCAATTGTTTTGGTTAATATTTTTGTCCCATTGACACCAAAAGAAGCTCCTTACCTTAGACTATGAAGTGATATTAGTAATTCCATGGAGTACTATGAAATATATTAAACTATCTCATGTTGTAATGTTTAACTCTGTACATTTTTGTCTACATCCAAAAATAACTGCTGAAGGTGGTATACAGAGTGTAAAACTAAATAGATTGTAAATCCCATAGTCTATCCCCCATGCATTTTTGAACATTGGCCATTGTGTAATAGATAAAATAAATTTGGGGAACTCACTTTGTTTATATGTAAAACAAGGAAATTAAATTATTAGTGTTTCTGAAAGTATGGTTTGGGGACCCCTGAGGGTTCCTGAGACCATTTGAGGTCCACAAGGTCAAAAGTATTTCATAATAATATTAAAATGTTTTATAATTTCCAATATGATAAGTATGAATATATTTAACCTACATAAATAAAAGCCTTTGGAGAGGTTTTTTTGGTAGTTTTTAAACATATAAAAGGGTCCCAAGGCCAAAAAGTTCGTGAACCATTGGACTATGTGGTCTCTGAAGTTCCTCCTGCTCTGAGATTTGAAGCCTAGAATTGTGGTAATGCTGAAATTTGCCCATACCTCTTGAAGAGGAACAGCCCCATACAGTCTTGTGATGCTACTCCCCAACACCATGATCATATGAATGTTCAATCCAACTTTCTTTAAAACCTAATTAATACCTCTACAGACAAATCCATTGTCTTGAGATCTAGCTTGATCCAACTATTCAAATGACAGTGGAAAAAGTACAGGCTCTGGAGATCAAATCTAATTTCTAATGCTTAATAACCAGTGTAGCAAGAAAATTAGGATATTGATTAAAATAATATATTTGATAAAGAGATCTCTGAAGGTACAAGCAAGGTAGAGGATAGTGCATGAGATCAGAACTTGGAAGAAAGAACACAGGAAACGGTTGGTGAGGTCCTCGGACTGAATGGCTCTCTTCAACTGAGTCTCTCTCTCAGTGGGCTTCAGTTATTGAGTTTGTTCTCTCTCTCTGGCTGCTGCTGGAGACAGACATCTGATATTTTTGCTTTTGGTGGATGAAAGAAGAGAGAACTCTGAAAATCATCTGAAGAACATTTTCTACTTCCCTGATCAAGAGTAGTCATCTCTAAGAAGCTGGTAGATCTGCTTTGCTGGAGAACAGTTTTGGAGAAAGAAAAGGCTATTTTGTCAGGACTCTGGACCATATGAGGATTACCAGATTGTCAGTTAGCAGCTGCCATCTTGCCTGACTGAATCTATAAGTACTTAGAGATATCTTTATCAAATTAAGTTAATTGAATAAGGATTTTAGGTAGCTTATAGTCAGATAGCATTTGGGATTCTTTAGTGTCAGTGTAGTATTTAGTATAGCTGGAAGAACAGAAGACTCCACTGTGAGGTGGATGTAGTAAGTGGGTGGATATAGTTCCCTCAGTTTAAGGCTTTCTTTGTTATTAATCCTTATCTCCATATCACATAAATAATTTGTCTCTAAGAACCTTCCATAGGACCTAAGGAAGGGAAGCCTCTTCTGAGAGGAGAGTTAAAGAATACTTTGTGGACACCAAACAATGTATCTTATCATATCTTCCTCCTCTCAACTCCAATTTATCAACATTATTTCTTCACCAGGTGATACTGGGCAAATCACTTACATTCCTTGGGCTTTAGTTTCCATGTCTATAAAATGAGGCATTTCATTTAGATGACTGCTAATGTTCCTTATGGCTGTACTTCTATAACATATGTTGTTGTTCAGTTATTTTTTTTCAGTCATGTCTGACTCTGCATGACTCCATTTGTGGTTTTCTTGGAAGAGATACTGGAATGGTTTGCCATTTCCTTCTCCAGCTCATTTTACAAATGGAAGGAAACTGAGGTAAATTGGGTTAAGGGACTTGCACCGGGTCACATAGCTACTAAGTGTCAGCAGCCAGATTTGAATTTAGGAAGATGAGTCTTCCCAATTCTAAGCTCAGCACTCTAGCCATTGCACCACCTACTTGCCTAATCCTATGTACTAGTCTGAAAAATAAAAAGACATTAGGCATGCCAAATTATGGTGGAATAAATTCCCACAGTTCTTATTTGCTTCACTAATGAAATCAGATCAAAACTTGACACATCAGAAAAAAAAATAAATGGTTGATCTTCAAAGTAGTTATATTGGTAGACTATACATTCATTCCTTTGGGTTGCCATTGCTTAAAACCTTGTTAAATTCCTAATTTGGAAAGCAGTTTCCCCAGCACAGGACGAAAAAAAAAATTCATGATCTTTTGGACATACACTTGTATATTTAATCAAAAGTCAATAAATATCAAGTGCCTCTTGTATGCCAGGCACTGTGCCAAGCACTCAGGGCACAAAAAAGATGCAAAAGACAATCCTGTATTCTCAAAGAACTCACCATGAAGAAGACAATAAATAAGCCAATGTGTTCAAACAAGCTATATACTGGATAAAGAGGAAGTAAATAAGAGAGAGACGGTTCTAGAAATAAGAAGGGTGGAAAAAAACTTCTCTAGAAAACAGAATTTTAGTTGGAACTTTAAAGAAGTCAAAGATGAGGAGTAAGATTTTAGTCAAAATGTGCTTTTTAAAAGTTCACTTTCTACTGCAAACATTAACTTCCTTCCCTGTCTCCTAGTTAGAGATAAATGGTAATAGCTGTCTGAATCTTATAAAAAGTAATCAATAGGTCAGTACCTCCTTAGACAAGAACAAAGTTCCCCACCAACACCACTACCACCTTCCTCCTCATATTTCCAGACACATGAGTAATCAGGTGTCTGGTAAACTAACTGCCTTCTTTTGAATTATTCCTGGTTATTCTGGGACATTTTGAAATGAGTTGATCTCATTTGAGTTTTTGACTTTGCCTGGGGGGAGGGGTGGGGAATGGGAAGGAGCTGGACTAGTAAAATAATATCCATATATTGTCAAAATGTATGTATTTTATTATTAGATTATTAATTCCAAATGCAAAATTTTCATGTCTTTTCTCTTTAAGTATTTTTCCATATTTCATTCTGAAAAATGAGTAACAATGAATAGTAGAAATTGGTATTAATTATCTAGATAATTCATGCCCAAAAGAAACCCTCTTAGAACAAGCAAAAACCTCTGTAGATATTATCCACTTATTTACTTCAATTTTCTACCTGATTTTGCTGTTGTAGATCTGGTTTGAGTTTTTTTTTTTTTCTTACAAAGTCAACATGTAAATTCATAAGCTATTATGGTTACATGTTACAGTGTATTCAATGAAGTCTTCCTTCTATAGAAAAAATGACATAAGAAAATTCAGGACAGAGTTGAACCCAAATTCTTTCCCATATGCTGCTAAAGTATCATTAATTATAACTTTCTAAATTTCTAGTTGATTATTTTTTAGAATTATAATTCAGAAATTTTAAATATAGCTTATTTTTTAAAAGTAGGGGTTAGATTTAACCTTTTATTCTCTGGAAATCTTTAATAGTCTGGTGAAGTCTGCAGATCCCTTCTCAGAATAATATTCTTTCACATATAAAATAAATTCATAGGATTACAAAGGAAATCAATTATGGTGGAATCTAGTTATCAAAAAACTATTCTTTTAAAATACAAGCCCATGGACCTGGGGGTCAAGAGTGTCTATTTTAAAAGGAGGGATTTTTTTTTTCGGCAGGTCACTTTAATCTTTTCTGTCTTCTAAAACAATGCCCAAAATTTCAACTTCTAAAGAATACTAGTCAAGAGAAAAAGAAACTCAGTTACACACGTCCGAAGAGGGGAAAAAAATCCCAGCCCCATCCCCTCTTTGTACCATTTGCTGTGTGGAAATGATACCCAGGTTTACAGGGAGAATGACTGGGAAGGGCCAAATCTTTCAAGTAGAGACCCCAAAGAACTGGCCAAATGGAAGGTACCTTCCTTTCGGTTCGGTAGTTGAAGTGCAGAAGAAAATTGTCCAGGCAGAGGAAGCCCAGCTCCAGCTGGGAACTTGTGGACTGAGCTGACCTTCCTACTCAGCATGCCAGCTGAAATTAAGCTTTCCTCAAGTGCTCCCTTGTTAACACAGGCCTTTCTTCCCGTGTTGCTCATCTTTCACAACTGGAAGCCAAGTGATTCAAACCCTTACTCAATTTTGCAGCCAAATTCTTTCCCTTTCTCCCATTCCTTCCATTTCCTTTTTTAAAAAACCCAACTTAAATGTACACATCCCTCTCCAAATTCTTCAATAAAAAAGACATCTAAAGATGCTTTACATTTTACTTTAAAGTAACTGATAAATGCTCTTTTCACATTCTTTTTTCTTTTTCTTTTCCTTTTTTGACCCTAGAAGAAATCGGGCAGGAGCCTTCACAAAAGAGGCTTGTTTCTCTTCACAGAATTCACAGTCCTTTGATCTGCAAGCCACAAAAGTGAATTTCTCTTCAGGACAAATTAAAAAAAGAAAAACCACACATGATCTCAGATGGAAAAAATGGGAAGAGTTTGTTGAATTCATAACCTTAGCACATAGCTGAGATATTATTTTAAAGGCAGTTGGTTGATACGGGCTCTGGTGTGTCTTTCACCGGGTTCTGTCTTGGTCCAACCAATGTTGTTTTAATATATTTATGGCTTTGACACACCAAACACTAGATGGGAACAAGTTTTCAGGTTCGACAGTGTTCTCTAATACTTATTTAAGAGAAGCTGGTTATATAATAAATTTGAGTTTAAGGAACTCCTTACAAAAGGAACCTTTCTGTCTTGTTGTATATACAGGGAATATAATTAATTGCTGGTAGCTTGAGAGAAAAATCTCTGGCAATGTAGAATTATCTCACTTCAAGAAAACAAAGGTAGATGAAAATCCAGATTTACAGACATACACATCAAAACTTAGGGGGTGATCATTTGTTTGACAAAAGGAGTTTCCAAAGCATTTAGGCACTGAGATTCCCTGGTGTGTTTAAGATATAATTCAAGTTATCAGATGCCAATTAACCCACAGTGTTACAAGATCCCATAGATTTAACATGGACCATTTAATCTCACTCTCTCATTTTGCAGATGAGGAATCTGAGGGTCTACTGATAAAAAAGTACACACAATTTCCATCATACAATCACTCTTCCCTTCAATGAGACTTCTACCTTTTGAGTAAAAATATGGGAAGGAGTTCTTGAGGAAAATTGAGGATAGAGATAGAGATAGAGAGTAGTCATTAGCATATAACCATGGTGTGATCATATTTGTTAAAAGGGAAGTTAAGTGACTTGCCCAAGGTCTTATAGATAGCAAGTATCCAAATCCTCTGACTCCTCCTCACTCTCATAACAAAGGCACATTTCTATTTCTTCATTGATACCAGCATCATATAAGGTTACCCTTAAATTTTGCCTGAATTGATAACTTGATATTTGTAGGATTTAGAGCTTAAAGAGATTTTAGAAGTCACCTAGTTGAACCCTCTCATTTTATGGAAGAGGAAACAGAACCAGAAAGGAAAAACAATTACTTGTCCCAGATCACACAGCAAGGCAACATGATTCAGTGGAAAGAGCCCTGTATTTAAAGCCAAAGATTCTGGGTTCGAGTAAATCATGTCTTCTGCTTGCTACCCATATGACCTTTGGTAAATTACTTCCTCTCTCTAGAACAGTGATGGAGAACCTTTCAGAGATGGAGTGCTGAGCCCTGACCCCATCCCACCTCTCGGACCAAGTGCTATGCCCAACCCTCCCACACCAGAGTGCTGGGTGTGCCCCCTCCTTTACCCCACACAGGGGAGGGAGGAAGCACTCCATTAGACTGTTGGGTGGAGGGGCAGTGAAATAAAGAATGTCCTCAGAGAGTATAGAGAGGGGGAAGGGAGTGCCCCAAGCATTCTGCTCCCCTCCAGCTCTGCCACCTGTGAGCCTCCCACCTTACCACCTGGTGGGGGATGTGAAAAAATATCATCAGTCACAGTGGAGATGGGGAGGGAAGCAACTCCACCCTAATCCCTCTGCCTTTCTAGTATTGAACTAGAGGAAGAGGGGGAAGGGTTGGGAAGGTGGTGCTTAGGCCCACTGAGAGTACTCTGTGTGCCATCTTTGGCATCCATTCCATAGGCTCACCATCATTGCTCTATAACCAAGTTTCCTTATTTTCCTAATAAGTGATAGACATGAGTTCAGTGGCTAGAGTACTGGGCCTAGAGTCAGGAAGACATGAGTTCAAATCTTGATTTAGACACTTGTTAGCTATATGATTCTAAGCAAGTCACTTAACCTCTATTTGCCTCAGTTCCCTCAAATATAAAATGGAGAAAATGATAGCACACTCTCTCGGGGTTGTTGTCAAAATCAAATGAGATAATATTTGTAAAGTATTTAATACAGTGTTTAGGTGCTTAATAAATACTTGTTTCCTTCCTTCCTCTAAGTGACTCACTATTCCCTAGAGGTGACCTCATTCTCCTTGTCTATGAAGTTCTGTCATCACTTTAAGTGTTCAATTCAACAAACGTTTAAGGACCTACAATGTGCCAGGCATTGTGTTGAGGTTTGAGTGAAGTTAGTCTTGAGAAGAGGACCAGGTGGGTGACTCAGTGCATAGAGCCCTAGGCCTGCAGATAGGAGGTATTGGGTTCAAATCTAGTATTAGACACTTCCTAGCTGTGTGATCCTAGACAAGTCACTTAACCTCAGTTTCCTAGCCCTTACCACTCTTCTGCCTTGGAATCAATATTTAGTATTTTATGATATAATACTTAGTATTAATTCTAAGTCAGAAGATAAGCTTTGTTTGGTTTTTTTTTTTAATAAAATTTTGAGAAGAAGAAAAATGTTTGGAAGTCTCTTAGCAATGAACTATGGAATAATTAGGAGTTATTTGTATTTGTCAATCTCCTATATAATTTGATGTATATCAGATTTACTACTCTTATATTAGGTGTTCCCAAAGTCTCCAGATTGCCTTTGGACTTTTGGGACACTCTGGGTTGGGTAGAAATCCAGGTCAAGAAAGATGGAGATTCAAGTATTAAACAATTTTATTTTTTTTCTAAATATATTCAATTACTTCAACAACAACAAAAAGGGAATCATTGAAGGTGTGCTAGCTACAATCATTTTTTACAGACCTACCCATAGCCTACTAAATAATAACAAGGAATTAATAATAATAACACATTCATATAACATTTTAAAAGTTACAAAGATCTCCACATACATTAACTCAGCATTAAAGTATTATTATCTCCATTTTACAAAGGAGAAAACTTTGGCTCAGAATAAGAAAGAAGGGACATGTCACACAGCCAGCGGCAGAGGTGGGATTTTTATTGTCCATCCTACCTAATGATTATTCAGAATGAAGGACCCCAGAGAAATGAATAATAAGTAAAAGAGTATGAAAAAGCACTAATGATTCAAATCTTGCCTCAGAAACTGCCTAGCTAAGTGACCTTGAGTGAATCACTTAACCCTTATTTTTTTTCCAGCTTTTTTGTCTTGGTACCAATTTTTTTCCCTTGCTCTTTTGATCTTTAGTACCAACTCTAAGACAGAAAGTTGAGGCTTAAAAAAAAAAAAACACTAGTGAGACCTGTCTTGCCACAGTAGAACAGAAAAACCTGGGCATAAGGATATGAGTTAAAGAGTCAAGTTGTAAGATTGTAAATGAGCAAAGGGTCTTAAGGAGAGGTAGAAATGTTTGGAATAGTCTCTTAGAAATAAGACAGAATAAAAATGATTAGCTTACATTTCCTATGCAATAGGTACACTTAGAATTTACTAGTGTTATACAAGGTGTCCCAAAAGTCTTAGTGCAGTTTTAAGCTGACTTTTAGGACACCCTGGGGTATAGATATAAAAGAACGATTTGGAATTCTTCCTGCTTAACTTATTCCAATACTCGTTGAATTTTCCTATCCATCCCTTCCAGAAAGTTTCAGAGAAGTATTTGAATTGTTTTGTACCCTCCTCCCAGATGTCTCTATCTCGGTTCTTTTGAGCTTCAGGAAAGGGAGGCTATTGAATGGAGGCGGATCCCAATGGTGAAGTCATCCTAGTCATGTCTGTTCACTTGAGGAATCGAAGGCGACCTGGAACAGTAGAATGAATGCGCTGGATTCAGAATTAGACACCGAGATTCAAATCCTAGCTCTGCCACTTACTATCTGTGTGGTCTTTGGCAAGTCGGTTCATCTCTCCAGGTCTCAGTTTACTCATATAGAGGAGCAAACAGCTCCACGGCCACACCCCGTTCCCATGCAGCCCTGATCTCCCCAGCTGCAGGCATCAGAATCCAAGGCATTCCAGGTCCTTTTTCCATTGGTGAATCTTCAGAGCTCTTATTACAGGAGGAAATAAGACTTTCTTAAACTAGCTTCGCTCAAGCTGCTAGCATGTCATTTGATGAGCTCAAAGTACTTTAGTACCGTAATAAGCCAATAGCAAGTGTCCACAATTTCCATCTAACCATCCTTCATTGGACTCTTACCTCCCAAGTAGAAACATGAACAACAGCTGGAAAGGTTGGGAGGGGAGACAGAACGAAGAGTCATCTGCGGGTATGTGAAGCCATGGGTGTAGATGAGCTCACCAAATGACATGTAGAAGGCGAGGAGGGCATTAGCTCCAAAAAGAGAGGATGAATGCCTGGACTTGAGAAGTCACTGAGCCCCTCTCTAATTCAGCTCAAGAAAGAGCCAGCCCTCACAGGTGCAGCGGAAAGAGTACTGCCACCAAACCCAAAGGACCTATATTCGAATTTCATCTCCGAGTCTTTTTACCAGGGCAAGTAATACCATCATGCTAGGACCCAGTTTCCTCATCTTTAAAATGAATTTAATGGCCCCAGAGGCCCTTTTTACATCTCTATCTATGATTCAATAAAGTTGCTTTTGTTCTCTGGGTTTGTTTCCTTACCTATAAGGTGAAGGGTTTGGTAGCCCCTAAGATCTGAGTTTAGATCTGGCCTCATAGACACTTACTAACTACATGACCTTGAGCAAGTAACTTCATCCTGTTTGCCTCAGTTTCCTCTTCTGTAAAGTGAGTTGGAGAAAGAAATGGCAAGCCATTCCAGTATCTTTGCCAAGAAACCCCAAACTGGGGTCATGAAGTCAGACATGACTGAAATAGGAAGTTCCTTCCTGTTCTTTATGATCCTGTGAAATCACTTAAGTTCCTCAGGCCTCAGTTTCTTTATCTGTATAATAAGAAGGTTGGACTAAACAGCCATTGACACCACTTCCAGTCCTAGATCTGTGATCCTATATTCCTATTAAATTCCTTAACCTCCCTAGGCCTCAGTTTTCTCATCTGTAAAATGAGGCGATTAAATTAGGTGGTCTCTGACATCCTTTCTCCTTCTAGATCTACTCTCCTCAAAGCCCGAAATAGTTTATTGGATTACCTTGTATTATGATTGGGAAATTTAATTTGGAGAAAGTGTGTTATAGTAAAACTAGTTCAGAGGTCAAAGCTACTAGCTGACTACATTTGGAGCAAATTCTACTGTGGGGACCTCAAGGGATAAGCCTTTATAAACAAATTGTAAGATCAAACTAAGCAGCACTGACCCTTGTATATAATGCAGAAAGCCTCACAATTAGGTAGTAAAAGGCTGTGAAATGTAATCTCTATTGATAGGGGATTGGCCTAATTACCCTAATAAACCGATTAAACATCTTTCTGTTAGGTGTGCTGCAAAGTCTTTGGATGAATCAAAGCTAGGTCGAAAAGATGCTAAAACATCCAAACAGAAAAGAAAAATGATGGTCCCTTTTCGAAATGTTACCAAATTGAATGCTCTAAAGCCAAGTGTTTGTTATCATGTAATTGAAATATTCAGGGAGGTGGCTTTCATGCTTATTCACTTTTCTGACCTTTGTAAGAGGAAGACTTCCTGTCCTTGCCATTAGTATCAAAACTCCTCTTTTTAAGCCAAGAACGGCCTTTGTGGCCAATCCAATGCCTTTTACCCACCCTGTCCTCTCCTCCTTGAACTTTCGGTAAGTTTTGCCTCTGTTAAGTAATGCTGTTCCTAACCTTCTTCTCTTGGCTTCTGTGATACTGAACTTTGTAGGATCTTCTACCCCTCTGCAACCACCTCAACATCTCCTCTATCCATAAACATAGGTGTCCAGTAAGTCTGTGTTCTTGGTCCTCCCTTCTCCTTAATTCTCTCTGAGATCCCTTCTATAACTCCAATTATTACCTTTATGTGGATAATCACAAAATTGATGTCCCTATAGCCAGCCTCTCCCAAGTCCTCCAGTACCCGATTTCCAACTGCTTGCTGGATATATCTACCTGGACTTCCCAGCAGCACCTCAGGCTTGACCATATCTCCAGCAAAATTCATCACCTTCCAAAACAAAAAGTTTGCTCCTCGTTTGTCTCCTCTTGCTTTTGTCCTTTCAGATCCCAGGCTACAGTTCTCAATCATCTTTCCTTTCCCTCACGCCCATCTATGTCCAAATTAATTGCCATATCCTACTGATTGTACTTTCATAAAAATGTCTCTGACATGCCTATATCCGTGCTATTCTTGCTGCAATTGTCTTTGTTTGAGGTCCAAATACATAAGTTATCATAAATTTTAGTGCTGGATGAGAAGTCCAACTCTCAGAGAATTAAGAGATCCTAAGAGGTGGTGACATTTATTAATCACATCTAATAAATGTTTTGAGCAGCTAGATGGCCTGGAGTCAGGAAGACTCATTTTCCTGGGTTCAAATCTAGCCTTAGACACTTACTAGCTGGGTGAGCCTTAGCAAGTCATTTAACCCTGTTTGCCTCAGTTTCCTCATTCCTAAAATGAACTGAAGAAGCTCCAGTATCTTTGCCAATAAAACTCCCCTAAAATGGGGTCATATGATTGAAATAACTGAACGTCAACCACAACAACAGTTTTTGAGGTAGGATTTGGATACTAGTCTTCTTAATGTGAAATCTATCCCCCATTGACGATGCTACTCTGCACTTGATTGTTTCTCCCATGCTCCTATGACTATTTGGAGGAGGAGTGCTCCTCTTTCCTCTTGATGGTCTCACTCAATCATTCTTCCCCTTTAAAACAAATCCCACTGTGTTAGTGTAGCTCTGGGCTAACTCCAAGAATCTTCCAATCTGGCAGATAAGATGCCAGGGCCCAGACCATTATCAGAAAGGTTACCTCCCATAGAGATAAACATTAAAGCTAGCCTCTTACTAGGCTGATTCACTCAAGGAATTCTATTTTTTTAACTTTATTTTCTATCTTAGAATCAATGCTGGGTAGTGGTTCCAAGGCAGAAGAGCCAGAAGGGTTAAGCAATGGGGGTTAAGAGACTTGCCCAGGGTCCCACAGCTAAGAAGTATCTGAGACCAGATTGAAACCCAGGGCCTCCCATCTCCAGACCTGACTCTCAATTCCCTGAGCCACCTAACTACCCCCGAAGGAGTTCTTCAAAGTTTTTTTCAGGTTTCCCTTATTGTACAGTACTTAGTTTTTGCTTGTTGCTTGTTGTTGTTGTTGTTGGTTTACCTTCCATCTTACAATCAATACTGTATATTGGTTCTAAGGTAGAAAAACAGTGAGGGCTAGGCAATGGGAGTTAAGTGACTTGCCCAGGGTCACACAGCTGGGAAGTTTCTGAGGTCAGATTTGAACCAAGGACTTCCTATCTCTAGGACTGGCGCTCAATCTACTGAGCCACCTAGCTGGTTTTTTAACAAAAAGATATTTGCTTAGCCATAGCTGGGAAAAGATATTCATTAAGGATATAGCATTCATTCAAATAGTTTCAGGTTCCATTACTATACCACTTAGCTACCCTGTGTAACATCTAGAAAGTGGCCATCTAAGCTGCTAGTCTTGGAACTGAGTAGTCAGTCTATCATTGTTATTGCCATATTACTCTCAGACTTTCTCCTTTCTGGATTCTATACAAAACTTCTAAAGCCTGGACCTGGACCTCAAAAGTTACTGAATCCCTTTCTCTGGAAATATGGAATGGGTTCAAATCCCGCCTCTGATAGCAAATGCCCTTTATATCTAGGACAAGTTATTGAACCTTCCTGATCTTTAGTCTCTAAAATGGCCACCTTCCCAAATTACCTTGCCTTGGTTCTTCCCCAATAATATCTTCCTCCTCACCTCTGCCTCTTGGAATTCCTCACTCTCTTCAAGAGTCAAATCAGCTGCTACTTCCTATTCAAGGCCCTTGATGATTCATTCTCCCGTGCTACCTCTCTATTCTACCCCTCCGTAATTAATGTCCCCTTGGAAAATTTTACTTTCTACATAGATACTTCATGTGCATTAATTTGTGTACATGCCATAGACCATTTGCTCATCCGCCACCAAGGAGAATTTCAATTCCTTGAATACAGGGTCTAGCCATTCTTGTTTTTGTCTTTGCAAGCCCACCCTTTTCTGGGTGTTTGCCAATTTGTCAATGTCCTTCGTAACTTTTGAAGTGAACATGTGGTATAATGAGGGCAAAATCAGTCCCTGTATGTTATGATCAGCTCTTCCTTCATTCTGACCATTGTGTTTCTATTAATTTGCTTCCAAAACCTCCAGATCTTTCTCATGAATTAATGAATGAAAAAGTGTTCATTAAGTGCTTACTATTGATAATCCATTAGAACTGATACATGACCATGCCTGTAATTTCCTGTTTTTGTACAGATTTTTTTTTTGCTTTTTTTTTTTTTAAACCTTTAACTTCTGTATATTGGCTCTTTGGTGAAAGAGTGGTAAGGGTGGGCAATGGGGGTCAAGTGACTTGCCCAGGGTCACACAGCTGGGAAGTGTCTGAGGCCAGATTTGAACCCAGGACCTCCCGTCTCTAGGCCTGGCTCTCAATCCACTGAGCTACCCAGCTGCCCCCTACAGATTTTTTTTTTTTAAATAAACCATCAGTTGAGAAAGGATAGTGTAAGAGTTTCTTGGGTCATCCTACATGTGAAAGAATAGTGAGATTGATGAGTTCCTAAAGCAATGACAAAATAGAAACACAACTGATTTAATACCACCCGGAGCCCCAACTTAAGGAATTTTTCTGGCTTTGCTACATTGGATCCATTACGGTAACTCACATTTGAATTTTTTGCAAAGTTGGCTGCTTCATACAAATGTTGGTAAACTGCGGTATTAGGTCTACAATTCTTCCCATTATGATGGTCCAGGTTAAGGAGTATTAGTGACAAGACTATCATTCTTAGAGTCAGTAGACCAAATTGGAATCCTAATTGTGATTCTTAATAACTGAGTGACCCTGAATACCAACCTGAGACTTACATTTCCTTCACTGTCAGATGGGACTAATCATACTTGTTTCTTTCTTAAAATATGGTGGTAAGCCTAAATTTAATTAAAATGTATTTTAAGATAAGCTAATATTATTCTTTTCCATGAATAGGCTGTTCCACCACAATATGGTATGAAAAGCAGTATAGTTACCTACCTACCCAGCATGCAATGAAAGAATTAAAGTCTTTCCGTAGAGCTACAGGACAAATGATAACTCTGAAGGGCAGGGGAGGAAATAAATGACATGATAAGGTTTTAGCTAGATAATGTATCATGGCTGACAGATCACCTGACTGACAGACTGGATTTCATAGGACAATAAATAAACTACCTAGGAG
Source organism: Gracilinanus agilis (assembly GCF_016433145.1). Taxonomy (NCBI): domain Eukaryota; kingdom Metazoa; phylum Chordata; class Mammalia; order Didelphimorphia; family Didelphidae; genus Gracilinanus; species Gracilinanus agilis. Next base: position 265,081,583 of record NC_058134.1, on the reverse strand, counting down.
TTCCAGACTCGATTGGATAAACCAGTAGTCCAGCAATTAAAACAAAGATAGAAATGACCTATAATAGGCTCACTTCCACTGTTCAAAACACAGAGTAGCATTTACTGGTAACGTGTGGCATAGTAGCCTATCTCTATTGGGAGCCAGAGGAATGCATGATGACCATTTACTAAGGAGATGTGAACTAGTTCACATCCCTACTTTACAAGATAAATAATCATTAAACAAGAAGAGGAAGGGAGCAAAGTGACAGGTACATTCTAGAGATTCTCAGGCATGGAAACAATTTCAAAGGTGGAAAAGATTACAAACAAAAGTGACCGAGATGGTGGGAAAAAAATAAGAAATAACCTGATAGAAGAACAACAAAAAACATCTCAATAAACATATTACTGCTGATGCACTGATTCAGTTCTCAGGATGTCCCAACACTAACTGCCATCCCTACTTTGGCTCACCAAAAGTTTTTAGTTCAATCTGTTGAAGAATTCTGATCCCACCCATGAGAACATAGAGCTCAATTTGTAAGCAAAGCGAATGGGAAAAGCAGAACTGGCTTCATTTTTTTTAAAACCGTACTATTGGTTCTAAGTCAGAAGAACAATAATGGGTTAAGGCAGTAGAGATTAAGTGACTTGCCCAGGGTCACACAGCTAGGATGGGTCTGATGTCAGATTTGAATCCTGGACCTCCCAACTCCAGGCTTGACTCTTCGCCCACTGAGCCATGTAGCTGCCCAGCAAAACTAGAACCAACTTGGGTGGAATGTATTTACTCCGTATGTATTTACTTCACAAAATAACATATTTGTAGTCTAATAGAAGAGGACTGCGTACTGCCAATGCAGCTTACCCTTACTTTAGCAAGTTACATTGCTAACTTGGCATATGATTAGTATCTAATAGCCAATGCCATTGAACAGTGTTGCTAGTTTAGAGGGAGAAAGGCCTGCCTCCCCTCTCTTGACTTAAGGTTATAGATCAAGCAGGGCTTCCTGGCTTCTCTATATTGAGCCTTGCTCAAAGTGACTATTTGTTTTACAGTTTAGAAGACTCCACAGGTAGCCTCAGGAGCCTATTCAATTCATTAACATTAAATCAACAAGCAGCCCTTCTTCCTGTCTCTTTCTGGCAGGATTAATGGATGTGGGCAGGGTTTGGGCAGCTCATAGCAAGCCTCTTACTGAGAAAGCTCCCAAGCTTGACTAATTCCTCACAGTGCTAACTTCATAAACTTACTTTAGGCTTTTAACTTTGACTGAAGATTAAAGGTAATGACTTCATGCTGTTACCTTTTAAATGTGGGATACTCAGAGAACTGCTCTGCTTAACACACACACACACACACACACACACACACACACACACACACGAAAGAATCAGCATAACCGACATATCTTATTAGTCTGGGTACACAGATGTAAGGGTACGTGTTCAACTCTGATGCTCAGTTTGGCAGCTCTTCCCATGGAATTCAACATGCAAAGATAACAACAACAATGAAGGTCAGAACAACAAAAATGGCCAGTATTTATAAAGAACTTAAAGGTTCTCCAAGCGCTCATTTGAACCAGCAAATCACAAAATAAACCTGGGCAGGAGCAGAGAGGCCGACTCATCCCTCGTCCGTATTCCAAGTGTAGTATCTGCACATGTGTTTCTAAAATGTCAACATGAAAGAGCCTGGTTGGAGTAGCAAACGTTCTCTGCTGTAGTCTGCTTAGATGGGAAGGCTTCTTAGCATCACTGAGAATTTCGAGGTTAGCCCCCCCAAAATTGAGTATGATTTCCCACTTAACAAACTTGATTGTCTCCGAAAGGGCTTTCATCACCTGTGAAGAATTCCACACATGACTATGTTTATATCTCTTTTTTCCCCCCTAGACAGCCTTAAATTAAATTCAGAATTCACAGAAGGGCACACAAAGAAAGGGGGAGAAAAGGGGAAAATACAATATTTCCAGCCCATCTGACAAGACTACATAAAAAGCCCCTGATCAAAGGGTCTTAAGTACACTTTACTGGTGTGACAAACATCATTTTTATCCTTTTATTAGATTTATTTTTCTTCTGAAAACTGCAGTGGCCAGTGCAGCATTTGTGAAAGAAAGGTGGCAGGGCTGTGTTCTTTGATTCCTAATTAACACCTTCAAGTCTCCAAAGAGAAGGAACAGAAATACCATAAAATGTTGCCGCTGCATTGTTCTTCCGCTCTGTTGGTTTGCTAAAAGTCGGCTTGGGCACTGGCAGCTGCAATAAAGGACCAACTCAATGGGTGTTTTGTATTGTGCCTACTGGAGTGAAAGAAGGCAACCATTTTATTTTCAAATGGGCAGCTGCATAGTGATGTTTAAATGGAACTAAATGCAAGATTTACTGTTAATTTATAGTAATTGATTATAAATAAAGAAAATACAGTGCACTTTCAAGTTTGTTTATGTGAGCTCTCTCTGTCTCTCTGTCTCTGTCTCTCTCTATCTCTGTGTGTGTGTGTGTCTCTCTACTTCTCTGTCTCTCTCTACTTCTCTGTCTCTCTCTACCTCTCTGTCTCTCTGTCTCTGTCTCTCTCTGTCTCTGTCTCTCTCTCTCTCTCTCTCTGTCTCTCTGTCTCTGTCTCTGTCTCTCTCTCCCTCTCTCTCTCTCTCTCTCTCTCTCTCTCTCTCTCTCTCTCTCTCTGTCTCTCTCTCTCTCCAGAAAAGAAGTTTGATAGAGAAATATTCAGGACAAGGAAATCATATTTGTTTTTAGTATAGGGCTGGTGATTAAATTGCTCCTTGGAAAAATTAGCCCCAAGGGGAAGCACTCTTTTTTAAAAAAAATCCATATAGTAACTTTGCAACATCCAGGTTAATATGTTCTTTAGAAATTAACACTTGCAACTTCGAAAGGCAAAAGGTATGTGTCTATACTATATGTAAAAGGTTCACTAGGTTAACACAAACCTTTTACTACATGTATATCCATTTCCCATTTTATTGAGTCTCTGAAATTTCTCTGGATGGGTGTTTCTTGTTTAAGAATTTATATACTTTTCCTACTCCCCCCCCCTTTTTTTTCTTCAGAGTATAGAGTCGTATTTTGCCTTGGTTAGAAGAATAAAAGAAGCATTTAACTCTGGTCAGATAAATCTCACTCACATTCAAAAAATGCAATTAAGGAAATATGTAAATCTAGATGTTTCATCAAATGCTAGCTAAGGGGTTAGTAGTTCTTTGCTCACACAATGACAGAACTGAAGAACTTTAGCGTCTGTATAAGGACTATTGTCCCAGCAGCAGTGCCTGTTGGAAACAGAGTCCAGCCTGGCCGTGGGAAATACCTACATATTTGACACAGACCCTGTTTCTGAGAGAAAAGGGGGTGGAATAGAAAGTATGGAGATTTTACTGTTGCATTCTAATCAGCCATGATCTGCCTAATTTGCTTTGATCAGGAAGATAAACTAATTTTCCTATAGGCTGGATAAAAGTAATTAGCAATCCAAAGCTTTCATGTGATTTGAAAGGGACCAAAGAAAGGGGGAGCAGAAATTGTAATGGTGGGAGCTAAGTACATCTTTGCGGCTCATCTGAGGGCATTGTGAGTTAAAAAAGGATGCTGACATAGAAGAGAGGCTCCAGAGAAAGATAGTTTCATGGCCCCGACTGCCATTGTCAACTGTGATCCACAATACTTTGTAACTTAAACAAAATTATGGAAGGGTGATTTATAATTGGCTGCGGTGTTCTCTCGTGGGCATCCTTTTGCCTTCCTGTGAAAAGGTACCACTAGAGCCTGTACCAAAAACATTGTTACACTTTCTCCAAGTTCAAGCTTTTTACTTTTAAGATTTTGTTACAAAGTATGATGTGTTTATGTGAACTCCAAGCCACTGTTCCAAGGAGACACACAGAGCCACCCATTTTCTGTTACAATTGTGATTCTAGAGATGAAGAGGAAAAGCTATCTAACTAGTTGTACATTGTTCAGATTTTATACCCTGGGCAGATCCAGGACCTTCGCAGCAAGAATTACTGTTGTTTTGTTTTTTTTTCTTTTTTCCCCCCTAAACACACAAAAGGATTTAGCTAGGAGATAAGAAGGTGGGGGTGGGAGTAGAAATGGATTTTTTCAATGGCAAAGAAAGCCACTCTTTGGTGTGACTTTTTTTTTCTATTGATGTAACCTTTGCACCCTGGTACTATTTCCTGGTATTGACTCCAATATTTGATGCTGCATTTGTAACTCTATTACTGGCTTAATTGCCTTTTTGGCTTCCATTCTTCCTTCAGCCGTGTTTTGGGGCACTTGGCTCATTTGGATTTCATGTCAAATGCTATGTACCTACCTACAATACAAGTGGCTCTTTTCAAAGTTTTCCTGTGAAATTGGATTGCACTGAATTTCAACATTATGTAGATATGAAGCTCTACTACTTTGAAGACTGATCACTTCACAAGTGGCTACTCCCTCCACAGATTTATAGAGCCACTCCTGGGTGACTTAGCAAAATGTCTTGGCCCAGGTTCTCTGCTTGGGTCCATGGGAAGATGGTAAAGGGTCTGTGAAGTTGGATGTCAGAAAATTACATTTTCACTAACCTTTGGTTCCTTTTATAATCCCATGTGCTTTATATGTGTTAAAAACAAAAAAACAAAAACAAAAACAAAAAAAACAACCATCATTCTGGAAAGAGGGCCACAGAAATCACCAGAATGCCAAAGGGTTCCATGACACAGAAAATATTAAGAATCTCATTGGCAGGATGGCCATTTTACAAGGTAAAAAGTCTGTTGTCAATCTGTTGGTAGACACAGTCCATTGCTTTTCCAGCTTGGTAAAACCTACTAAAGCTCACCAAATACTGGCAGAGCCCTTGAGAATGCAGAATCCTACCATGGTGAAAAGCTAAAGTAGGCCTTTCGTGGGAGATAGAATACATCGTGATTCCATAGCTGTGGGGTAAGGAAGCTGACAAATCTGCTTCTTGAGATTTTGAGATTTTGTCTTATTTCAAGGATATTCTACTGATACATATCGCAACCGACCCCTCCATGTCTTAGTAGAAAGTCTTTGTAAATGGTTTTAGTCATATACGCACTCAAAAACATTATCAGCCATTTTGACTATACTTCTAGTAATCTGACTCAGATCTTAACTAGCCTCATCCATCAATGGCAAACCTGCAGTCCAACACTGAACCATTCCTGAAGCCTCTTCACGTTGATAGGATTTCTGAAAGCTTTGTCCTACAGGGTTTTTGTTTCGTTTTCTGTTCCAGTGAGAGATAGGGGGAAAACCTTAGTGGATGTGTTTAGGTTGGTTGGTTTTTTTGTTTGTTTGTTTTTAATTATTTTAGTGGATTATTTTTATTTAGTAGATTAGTAGTTATTTAATTATTAAGTACAACAATACTGACCTGGATTCAAATCCCACTCCTTCCATTCGTTAATTATGTGACTTTAGTTGATCAATCAATCAACAAACATTTATTAAATATCTGCTCTGTGTTAAATACTGTTCTAGGTTCTGGGGAGGCAAAACAAAAATGAAGTAGTCCCTACTTTCGAGGAGCTTACATTCTATAGAAGAAACAACATGCATAGACATGTGTAAAGTATATACAAAATAAATCAAAGGTAATGTAGGCAGAGAACACTAGTTACTGAACCTCTCTGAGTCTTAGTTACCTTATGTGTAAAAGGAAGGGATTGGTCTCAGTGACTTCTAAAGCTTTTTCTGTCTCTAAATATTCAAGGGGGATGGGATCAAAAGGAGGAGGGAGAAAGAGATATGATGACAGATAGACAGCTAGATAGATATGACAAGATTGAGATGATTGACAGGCTGGAGATGATGGGGTGGAGGGAAATGATAGATGGATAGATAGATAGATAGAAATGATAGAAAGATGGATGGATGGATGGATAAATACATAAATACATAGAATGGAGATGAGATGATCCAAAATATCAACCACACTACTTCTAAAACTACCATAGCATCTCTTTCCTTTCACAGCCCAAATCCACAAAAGAGCATCCCATACTCAGTGCCTCCATTTCCCCCATCATCTGTTCACTCTTTAATCCCTTGTAAGCTGACTTCTTTCCCTTACACCACTCAAACCACTTAAAACCATTTAAATCTATTCCACAAACATTAAGCTCTTCTAAGTCATAAGAATAAAAAGCTGAAAAGCAGCCCTGCTCTCATGGAGCTCTACAGCCATGAGGTATAATAATAGGGGCTTTCGTCATCATGTCCAAATATGCATGGCACAGATCAAAAGTAATAGGATTCGAGGAGAGCTTCAGAAAATGGCCCTAGGTCAGTGGTACCAAACTAAAGCAAAAACAGATCCTTGAGGAACATATTGACATAGAAAACCCTATTTTGATAATATTTCTTAATTTTATTTTAGTCTGTTTGGGGAAGTTTTGCTAATGAGTTTGACACCTCTGCTCCTGGAAATGTTGATGAAAAAGAAATGACTTTCAGCTGGGAGGGGCAAGGAAAATTTTATGAATAAAGGGGCACCTAAGCTAGGCTTTGAGAAAAGAATTGATACAAGCTGAGATAAGGCAAAAGAGCATTATAGGCGCTAAGGGTGGCACGGAGTTTAGAGAATATGGGAGACATATATTCAGGGAGATGTATATACAGATAACTATAACACACATAGAGATATAGATATACATAATACATATATCAGATAACTATAATAACAAATTACCCTATCATTAAGTGGATGTTGCTCAGTCATTTTTCTTTTCTTTTTTTTTTTAAACCCTTACCTTCTGTCTTTGGCTCCAGGCAGAAGAGTGGTAAGGATAGGCAATGGGGGTCAAGTGACTTGCCCAGGGTCACACAGCTGGGAAGTGTCTGAGGCCGGATTTGAACCTAGGACCTCCCAGTCTCTAGGCCTGGCTCTCAATCCACTGAGCTACCCAGCTGCCCCCTCAGTCATTTTTCAATTGTGTCTGACTCTTTGTGATCCCATTTGGGGTTCTGAAGTAGTTTGCCATTTCCTTCTCCAAATTATTTTACAGATAAGGAAACTGAGACAAACAGAGTTAAGTGTCTTGTCCAAGGTCACATGGCTAGTAAATGTTTGAGGCCAGATTTGAATTCAGGAATATAAGTCTTCCTGACTCCAGTCCCAGCACTCTCTCCACTGTGTTATATAGCTGCCACATTACATGTATAGGGGAGGTCAAAATACTATGCATATATTATTTCTTTTGTTCTTCAGAACAACTTGTAAAATGGATCTAATTATCATTCCCATTTTCCATAAAAGGACACTAAGACTTGTGTAGGTTAAGTGATTTTCCCAGAGTCACATAGCTAGAAAATCTTTGAGACAGGATTTGAAATCAGGTCTTCCTGACTTCCAGTTCCAGAAATATTACCCACTACATCTCCTAGCTAGCTGCTTCTGGTCAACAATGCCTAAATTCCTACTGAACATCCCTGCCTCACTATCCTGCTGGCATCTCAAGATTAAAATGACCAAAACCAAACTGTCCATCTTCTCCTTGAAATTTTTCTCTTAAGTGGCCATATCAGTTTTAGTTCCCCAGAATAAATTATTCTTTATTCTTCCCTCTCCCTTTCTCTCTGTTTCTGATTAATTGCCAAGAACAATTGATCTTACTTCTAAAATATGAAGTTTTTACATTTCTTCTGTACCATTTTAGACCAGCCTCTTATTACCTCTGGTATTGACCATCAAAAGGCCCTTCTAATCCTGTATAATAGTTTTTTGCATGCATGTCTTATTTTCCAGGACATTGTTGTTGTCGTCATCCTTCGTTGGTCTTTCATGTTCAGAGAGGGCCAATGGCACCATGATGTTGGGGCAAGGGTACGGTATCTTCCACTGTCACTAATCAATTCAAGAAGCTGATCAGTTCAGAAGGCTCTACCAAAAGTCAGCACAAATAGTCTGCTTGAAGTTTAGGGATGGAGACGTCTAAATTTGCTCACCTTAGATTTCCTTTGTTGTTGATTCTGCTTTGCTCATGGAAAGCAGCACCTTCTTGCATGCAAACACACCATTCTGAGCAGTCCTGTGCCAGCGTCTCCCATGTGTCACATACTGAAGATCTTCAGTGAGACCTTGAGAGTGTCTTTTGTAATACTTCTGACCTACCAGTAAGCACCTGCCTTGGGTGAAATCTCCACTAAATAGTCTTTTGGTTTAATGTGCATTTGCCATTTGGTCTATGTAACCAGCCCATCTAAATTATCAGCTCTTGGAGGGCATGGATTATGCCTAACTCAAGTTTGTATATTGCATAGTGTTTAGGACAATGCACTGATATTCAGGAAACATTTGCTGAATGAATGAACGGATTTGCCCTGTTTTAGTGAATGAAGTCACTACGACTCTCCCCTAGCAACTAACTGGACTCCATTATTGATAAACTATTGAGGAAAGACAAGGGACAAACATGTATTAAGTACTTACTATGCACCAGTCACGGTGCTAAAGCACTTTCCAGATTATTTCATCCTCACAATAACCCTGGGATGTAGGTGCTATTATTGCAATTTTGCAGTTGAGGAAATCGCCAGGATCACACAGCTAATAAGTGTCTCAGTCTGGATTTGAATTCAGGTCTTCCTGACTCCTGGTCTAGCTTTCTCATCATTACATTTCCTTTTAAGAGATTTCAAAGTTGCAAACTCTGACAACTTCAAAGCCACAGTTTATTCTATGGTATCATGGAGTAATTTGCTGCTCCTCCACTGCCCCCAAGACCAGATGATCCAAATGTAATTCCTTCACTTCCACAGGCTCAAGTTACTGATCTCCTTCATACTTTCTTCAATATTCAATTTCCACCATTCATCCTCATCTGACTCTTTTGGATCACAAATAAGCCCAGACCACATTGTCCTTATTAGTGGACTTCTTTGGAGCCTGTGAGCAACTAGGTGGTACAGTGGATAGATAGAGCACCAGGCCTGGAGTCCAGAAGATTTGAATTCAAATCTAGCCTTTGCTATTTACTAGCTGCATGACCCTGGCCAAGCCATTGAACCCTATTTGCCTTGGTTTGCTTATCAGTAAAATGAGCTGGAGAAGGAAACAGTAAACCACTTCAGTATCTTTACCAAGAAAACCCCAAATGGGGTCATAAAGAGTCAGATACAACTGAAAAATGACTAAACAACATACATTTAATGAAAAACTCAGCAACACTAAGAACTGGGCTCTGTAGTAACCACTCTATCCATTTTCTTCCAATCCTCATCAAGTTTGACCCCTGTATTATATACTTGCTGACAGCTATTTTTGTACCTTCTCTAAGCTGGTTCCTGAGAGACCTGGAGAAAATACCATTAGGATATCTACAAGATCTTTGCCACTATCTACTGAAACAGAACATCACAAAGACACTGTCATTTGTATTGGCTCTTCCTTACCAAAACTTCCCCATCATTTTAGGGAATTCTAGCATCTCTCTTACAATCTACATCAGGAATCTCAGTAATTTCCCATTTGTTTCTGTCCTTCACTCAACATATTTAAGCTGTTGTGTATTTTAAATTTCTCCCTAGGGGGCAGCTGGGTAGCTCAGTAGATTGAGAGCCAGGCCTAGAGATGGGAAGTCCTGGGTTCAAATCTGGCCTCAGACACTTCCTAGCTGTGTAACCCTGGGCAAGTCACTTGACCCCCATTGCCTATCCTTACCACTCTTCTGCCTTGGAGCCAATACACAGTATTGACTCCAAGACGGAAGGTAAGGGTTTCAAAAAAAAATTTCTGCCTACATCATATCCCACAGAGAGCCCTTTTTCCATATCCCCACAGCCCCTGCCTTTATCCAGGGATCTCAATATTTTTCATCTGGACTATTACAACTTTCTATTCACTGTATTCCCTTCCTGTAAGAATGAACTTCACCAGCCTATCATTATTATCCAAGCAGGACTGTCTGTTTTCCTTACTTGTACCTTGGATCATATCACTCTGTTCCTTGGAAAAGGAAAGTGTCTTGTTATTTCTTAATAAATAAAAGTTATTTCTTGTTATTTCTTCTCCACAATCTTTACCCAGTGCTTCTAGACAACTTTGCTTCTCTCCTTTGCTGTCTCCTCTGCCATGATCCTCTTTAGTGTCCCTGGTGAAAGGCCCCTTTCATCTATTTGGTCTGTATATGCCTCAGTGCCCTTTTTTTCTCCCAGCATGCAAATGCTTTATCAAATCCATTAGGCATTCATAGAATCTCAAAGTTGAAAGTTACCTTAGGGACCAGCTACTTCAATCTGTAGCTGAAACCTGAACAAGAATCCCCTCTCTAACATCCCCACCACTCATCTAGTCTTTGCTTAAAGACTTTCAATGAGTGGGTAATGTGCTAGTGTGGAAAAATTCAATCTAATTCAATTCAGTGAGTACCCTTTACATCAGAGCTAAACTCAACTCTTTGAAACTACCATCCATTCTTTCTAGTTCTGTCCTCTGAAACCGAGCAAAAAGTTTCTACTCGATCTTCCCCATGACAGCCCTTAAAATACTTTCAGAGCTATAATGCTTACCCTTCCTAAATCTTCTCTTCCCCAGACTGAGCATCCCCAGGTCCTTTGTCTGAACCTCTCATGGCATAAACTTGAGGCCCTTCCCTATCCTGGATGTCTTTCTCTGGTTCAGTTCCAGAATGATCAGGGAAGGGTCGTGAGAAGCATCTTCATTCATCTTCCATTATTCTGACATGAGCACTGCATTGGAGCAGTCAGTTAGCATTTCTTGAAACATTTTAGCAACTGGCTAATGGAGTGTTGTTAGGATTAATCACGATCAATTAGAGACTTGACATATTTTTAGAAAAGGGATATTTAATGAAGACTTGCAAGCATGTGGACTATGGTGTAGTAGATAGAAAGCTGACCTTGCCAGGAGTTCAAGATCCACTTCTTACACATACTGGATAAATGACTTTGGACAAGTCTCTTAACCTTTCAGAATACTAGGCAGTACTCTAAAACAACAAGTTGAAAAGAAACTACCATCATCCAATGGCAGAGGGAGTTTCTTTGTCAGTCACTTATGCAAATGAAATTATATGTCCAGTCTTTACCCCAATTAATACATAAAAATTACTTCTATAAATTAAAAATATAATACTTAACTATAACCCTAAAGATAGAGACATAAAAGTTTTCCTGTGTGTTTAGTAGAAATAGATTACATATCAATATTTTTCAAGGTTGGACTTGAACTTATTTGACATGGGGTCATATAAATGGCAGGAAGAGGGACAGGGAAAGAAGTAGAAAGAGAGATGCTCTCTAGCACAGAGCAGAGAAAAAGAAATATAGCCTCTGACTTGGTTATAAGAAAAGAGAGAGGGCAGCTGGGTGTCTCAGTGGATTGAGAGCCAGATCCAAAGACAGGAGGTCCTGGGTTCAAATATGACCTTAAACACTTCCCAGCTTTGTGACCCTGGGCAAGTCACTTAACCCCCATTGCCTAGCCTTTACCACTCTTCTGCCTTAGAATCAATAAAGATGGAAGGTAGGGGTTTAGGNAAAGAAAGAAAGAAAGAAAGAAAGAAAGAAAGAAAGAAAGAAAGAAAGAAAGAAAGAAAGAAAGAAAGAAAGAAAGAAAGAAAGAAAGAAAGAAAGAAAGAAAGAAAGAAAGAAAGAAAGAAAGAAAGAAAGAAAGAAAGAAAGAAAGAAAGAAAGAAAGAAAGAAAGAAAGAAAGAAAGAAAGAAAGAAAGAAAGAAAGAAAGAAAGAAAGAAAGAAAGAAAGAAAGAAAGAAAGAAAGAAAGAAAGAAAGAAAGAAAGAAAGAAAGAAAGAAAGAAAGAAAGAAAGAAAGAAAGAAAGAAAGAAAGAAAGAAAGAAAGAAAGAAAGAAAGAAAGAAAGAAAGAAAGAAAGAAAGAAAGAAAGAAAGAAAGAAAGAAAGAAAGAAAGAAAGAAAGAAAGAAAGAAAGAAAGAAAGAAAGAAAGAAAGAAAGAAAGAAAGAAAGAAAGAAAGAAAGAAAGAAAGAAAAGAGGAAGCCAAAAAGAAGACACTGTTGCCAAGACTGGCTAGAAGCCAGACTGAGACAGAACATTATGACACCTGGCCCAAGCACAGGAAAACAAAGCCAGCCAGACAACCCTGTATGTGGCCTTCACAATTGCCATCTTGTTCTGTTCTATTCAATATTGTTGTCCTTGAGGGCTGGCAGCAAAATCGTAAAACTTTACCTTTTGCTTTTCAAACTTGCATTGATATATTTGATAGTCATTAGGGAAGTGCCTTCTTAAAAAGCAGATTCTTAATCTGATACCCATCAATTACATATTTACAGCATTTACAGTATATACTGTAAATGTCTATCTTTCTGTGTATATTTATGAGTATATGGAATATATACATATATATTTTTATACAATTTCAATGTAATTGCTTGCTTTTGTAATCCTATATATTTGATAACCTTATTCTGAGGCAAGGATCATAGGCTTTCATTAGATTGCCTGAGAGTTCTATAATTCACTGAGAAAAGATTAAGAATCTTCCCTTTACATTTGTTTTAAACCAAGAAGGTCCAACTTGCAGAGTTGTACCTTTTCTACTCAGTCCCGCTTCTGATCAGTCTCCTTTTCTAATGCCTGTGGTTCTGAATAGATCTTTGGGTCAAGGTAGCAATGTCTTTTGATTCTTCCCTTCCCAAATAATTAGGAGATAGAAAGTATCCATAGATGATTACAGAGTAAGACGTTAATCTTGAACAACTCTTTCTCTGGATGCTTTTGAGTAGAGGCAGAGAAACTCTGCTGCCTCTTCATCTTCCTTCCAGTTTGATTCTCCCTGTGCTTCACACCCCTGAGATGAATGCCTTTGCTTCCTTCACCTTATACTATACCTCTTGAAAACACTTCATCTGTTTTTGCACTATAATGCTTTTGTTTACATTCTCCAAATACATGAGGGAAAGATAATAGCTAAGGTAAATTTCTATTTTATGTAGGCTTTATTCACTTATCAGAGTTAAGCCATGACTACAGTTCTTCCTAGACCAGAGGCCAGTTTTCTACCCACTGTCCCAGGCTGCCTGCCTCTGCCATACATTTGTTGTTGTTCAGTAGTTCTCAGCTGTGTCTAACTCTTCATGTCCCCACTTTGGGTTTCCTCAGCAAAGATACTGGAATGGTTTGCCGTTTCCTTTTCCAGCTCATTTTACAGAAGAGGAAACTGAAGCAACCAGGATGAAGTGACTTGCCTAGGGTCTCAGAGCTAGTAAGTATACAAGTCTGGATATGAACTCATTTGAAGATGAATTACACGTCTGTCATACATATTGGCTATATAACCCTGAAAGAGTCTGCTAGTGCAATCCCTATCCTCATTCCACCACCTGACTACAGTGCCTCCCCTAGGCACATCTGCAATAGACTGCAAACTATTGGGCTAAACTGGCAGGAGTTTCGTACTTGAGTACCACGTGTCAATGAAATCACAGAGGTCCAACCCCTACTCCTACTATTTACCTCTCTTCTGATTTCTTAATGTAGAGGCTCAGGAAGGTAGATCCTTGAAGGCTGTGAACTACGAACTAACACAACCATGTCAGAGAGCAATCTAGAACTATACTCAAAGAATTCTAAAACTGTGTATACCTTCTGAGCAATTCCACTACTGGGTTTATTTCCTAAGGTGACTAAGGAATGAGGGAAAGTATGTGTTTTAAAATATTTATAGCAATTTTTTATGTGGTGACAAAGAACTCGAAACTGAAGAGATGTCCATCAATTGGGAAATAACTAAATGAGTTGTGGCATATGCTTGTGATGGAATACTACTGTGCCTTAAGAAATAGTGAACAAGTTAATTTTGGAAAAACACAGAAAGACCTACATGAAATTATGAAGAGTGAAACCAGAAGAACCAAGAAAACATTATATAGAGCAACAGAAATATTGTCTGAAGAATGACTTGTGTATGCCTACCTCTAGAGAAAGAATTGATAAATAGAAAAAAATAAGGCATTGTTTAATATATACGTACATCTTTTTGTCAAATGATACCTTCTCTAATGGGAAGACTAAAGAGGGAAGAAGTTAATTGAGTATCAATATTTTAAATTTACAAATAAATAAATACAATTTTAAATGAGCTCCATCAGAATGAATGCTCCTTGAGGGCAGGAAATGTTTTTTTAAACTTTCTTTTATTTTACTTTGTAGCACAGTACATGGTATAGTCCATGTTTAAGAAATGCTTGGTAACTGACTATCGTCATACCAAGAGAAGGCGTCTTTAAGACCACTGACAATTTGTAATTTGACATTTATATTTAAAGCAGCTCTTTTTAGGGGAGCAAAGATTTGGAAAGTGAAGTGATAGCCATAAATTGGTGAATGGCTGAGGAAATTATAGTATATGACTGTAATGGAATACTATTATGCTGTAAGAAAGGAGGAAATCAGAAAAATCTGGAAAGACTTACACAAACTAAAGCAGAGTGAAATAAGCAGACCCAGGAGAGCATTGTACAATGACAGGAATACTTCACAATGAACAACTATGAATAACAGCTATTCTCAGCAATATAATGATCCAAAATGTATCCCAAAGGGCTCATGATAAAAAAATGTCATCTACTTTCAGAGAAAAAGAACTAAATCTAAATCCAGACTTTCTTTTTTCACTTTCTTAAATTTTTTCTATTTGAGTTTCCTTGTATAAAAGGATTAATATAGGAAAATGTTAGGGGGGTTGAGGGGAGGGAAGGAAGAAGAGAATTTGAGACTCAATATACTTTGAAAATGCAAGAAACTATTTTTACATGTAATTAGGTGGGAGTAATAAAAAAAATTCAACACACAAAACAAATTGAAGTTTGAGTATGTCTTTTATCCAAAGACCAACCAGTGTATAAATAGAAATAGCTCTAGTCCATTCATAGTTAAAACTCTACTCACCCGAGATGACATCATCCCCACCTCCCTTAGTGGGGAGGGGAGATGAGTTACCCACACGTGACAATAAGTAACAAATCAAGAACAAGGGAGTGCCCTTTGAGCAGTCCAAATCAGTGCAGAGGCTGCCATTTGTCCACTTGAATTAGAGGTGGACCCACAGGAAGTGAGAAGAGACACGATCTCTTTAAGTATGTTGGTTACTTCCTGCTGAGGGAGTTACTGCTTTGAACTTGGTGCTGAAGGTTCTTGGCTGAGACCTCAGGCTGCTTCCACTCTGAATGGTCACATAGGCTGACTTCTTGGGCCTACCTTGGTGTTCTTCCAAGACTCTACCTTAAGTAGGCTCCAGCCTATCTGATTGCTGGGCTTGTAACCTCATTTATTTAGCCTTTTAACCTTCTCTCTCTGTCCAGGTCTCCGCAGGCTTGGACTAGCCTCTCCCTCTCTCTATTTCCCTGCCTTTTACCTTCCTAATTGTAAATAAACTACCTTAAACCAGATCCTGACTTGGGTCTATTTTAATTACGGAATCAATCTGAATTGTTGATTCCTGGCGGCCACACTTTAAATATATATCTATAAAATATCTAAACTCTCCCTCTTACACCAGTCTGATTTGAAGGGGCATATTACCATAAGCCACCAGGTGAGGATTTTTAAAAATTCTGTTACCTATGAAGGAGGTTTTTGATTTGCATTGCAAAAAAAAGGATTGCCAGGGCCATTGAAATGATGAATCTTTGACATAGAAATATAATTTACCTAAAACATATCCATTACCATATACTTGGAGTTTAGCCAAAATGAAGGTGATAATCCTTTTCTTCATGTTTCTAAAATAGCTTATAGGCAGAATGGTATAGTCAATAAAAGAGCTGATCTCTGGAGCTAAAAAGATCTGGATTCAAGTCTCATCTTGATACTTTTTGACTGTGGAACTCTGGGCAAGTCTACATTGGATTCTAGGTAAATCTATCAGTGTTCTAGGTAGAAAAGAAGGTGATACCTTTCATTGCTGGGATGAATTTTATCATCTAGGATGATATTTTCCTTACATTAAAGGAAAATGCAAGTGCAATTTCTATCCCTTCTGAAATAAAGAATAGGTAACCCTTCCACATCATGACTTTCCCCATCATAGTTTCACTATATCATGAGTCAGCATAAGAAATTAAATGAGAATTTTGAGGGAGTTTTGCAGAAGCTGCAGACAACACATGAAGGTCAACAGAAAAAGTTTAGAAATTCAGAAATACATAAAATATATGCATCAAGATATATAATATCAACATATTTTATATTTCAAAACCAAAATATATACAATTTCTTTTTTAAAGTTAAAATAAGTAAGAAACTAAAGTTGTGAAAGAATATGAAAGCCACCAGATGACACACAAAGGCTAGAAATTTAGAGATATCTTTAAACTTTAGTGACTCATAAATGCATATTAGGTACTATAAACACCCCATAAAAGAAAAAGGAAAAATTCAGACTTCTTCCCTGGTATGAAGGGAGCGCCAAAAAATTTTACATGTATTTTCCAGCTCATAGGGGCACCACCTCCCTTACTCCATGATTTGGAAATGCTATCTGTAGTTTGAAAATACATGATATTTTACTTTACTTGTCCATATAAATGTGAGTTTGTATGAATATGTCTGTCTTTCAAAGTAAATCCTGGGGAATTGGGGGGGTGCAGCTAAGTGGCTCATAGATTAGGAGCCAGGCCTAGAGTCAGAAAGTCCTGGGTTCAAATCTGGATTTGGATACTTCCCAGCTATGTGATCCTGGGCAAGTCACTTAACCCCCATAGCCTAGCCCTTATTGCTTTTCTGCCTTGGAACCAACACACAGTATTGATTCTAAGACAGAAGGTAAGGGTTTGCAAAAACAAGAAAGTAAATCCCTAGCTGCTAGGAATGATGTCTTTTCAAAACTATTTTTATGGCATCTATCAATATATCACATCCATTAATTTATTCAACAAATATCGGTCACCTACAAGACATCGTATGAGATAAAATGAGTAAGGTACAGCCCTTTTGCCCCAAATGAGCATATATTTTAATGAAAGAGATAAGGCATAAGTATCCATAGTAGAAGACCATTGGTCACATGGCAAATGGCAATTAGTTAGTTGGATTAAATAATAGTAAATGGATATTAAGTTCTTATTCATATTTGCCTTATGTAGTGACTCCCAATAGAATAAGGTGAGCCCCATTCTTCTCACTTTGTGGGGTGGGAGTTGGGACTGCCTATGCAGGAGGGTGGGTTCCGCTTTGGAGTCAAGTGACCATGAGGTAAGAGAAACAGGAACCAACAAGCCAGACTGGGAGAGGATAAAGCATGGAGCCCCATGAATCTAGTAACAGGTAGCTTAGAAAAGAGCACCTTACCCTGTTGGTAAAGCTGGGTGGTCTTTGGAAGGGAGATGAAAGTGCTGGATAATGACAAAATAATAGGAGATTGAGAGAGTATGTGATGATGTGCCTGGGCCTGAAGAGAGAGAACCCTTGTGGATTGCTGAATCTAAAGAAGCCTCAGTGGGGAAAATGGTTAACTGACAATGAAGTCCACAATCTTCTAATGTTTCTGGGGAATGCTGTGAGTTTTGGAGACTGTGTTGAGTGTCTAGATGGGTTGACAAAGAGCACTTACCAAAGAATACTCAATGACTTTGCTCTGGTTTCAGATCTGAGACTTATCTGAATGTATTATTGTTTTAAATAGAAATCTGTTTTATGTTTAAAACCTTCTTAGCCTAAGTACTTACAGAAGAGCTGAGGGCCCTTTGAAGGGAGCAAAATAAGCTAGATCTGAAGTCATCATCATCTCCCTTGAGTAGGGTTGTAAACCAGAGATTTTGTGAGAGGCCTCCCAAATTATCTCTGAGCTTTCATATCTGGGAGGTTTTTCAGATACCAACACCTCAGGCCCAAGATAAAACTTTTGAAATTTTTTTGAAATTTTTTTTATTTTAATAACAAATTTCCACATAAGTTTCCCAAAGTTATATGATCTAAATTGTCTCCCTCCTTTTTCCCTCCCCCCTCTCAGAGCTGGCAGGCAATTCAAGCTGGGTTATACATGTTTTATCATGCAAAACTCATTTCCATATTATTCATTTTTGTAAGTGAATAATCTTATAAAACCAAAACCCCAAAACATATTCCCAAATAAGTGACAAATCATATGCTTTCATCTGCATTCCTACTCCAACAGTTCTTTCTCTGGAAGAGGATAGCATTCTCTTTCCTAAGTCCTTAGAATTGTCCTGGGTCATTGTATTGCTGTTAGTAGCAAAAATCTTTCACATTTGAGCATTCCACAGTATTGCTGTTACTGTATACAATGTTTTCCTGGTTCTGTTTTTTTCACACTGCATCAGTTCACGTAGGTCCAGCTTTTTCTGAAATTATAGGATGAAACTTTCTGTTTCAAACAAGAATACTTAGATCAGGATCACTAAAGCAGTTAATATAAAGCAAAAAGAGTTGAGGGTTCCCCTCTGAGCTTTAGAAGATGTCCAAAGTTAATGAAGGAAGAACCAGCAAGGACAGAAAAACAGCGCTGAGTGTTGAGAGCCATTCTTGTCATCACAGAAAATCTTGTTACACACAGTGCCAAGGTTTGAGCAGAGAAGGAAGCCAGTGGAGTCAAAGACCACAAAGAATTCAAAAAGGATGGTAAAAAAATGTCCATTTGTCAGAAAGAGGGAGGAAATTGCCCTAGTACCATGGTTCTCAGGAGAATATCAGTCACATAAGAATGTGACCTCATTAAGGACAGCTACTGTCTTTTGCCTTTATCTCCCTAGCACTTAGGACAGTGCCTAAAACATAGCAGGAACTTAATGTTTACTGACTGATTGGACCATGATGATAATTTAATAACCTGTTTTTCTAGTATTTAAAGTTTGCAAAGTACTTATATTAACTTGCTTAAACCTATGTGTTAACACCTGTAACAACTCGTATTGCAAATGAGGAAACTGAGATCGAGAGGGGTTGACTTGTGCAAAGTCATACAAATACAAAGTGTGTAAGGGGCAGCTGGGTAGCTCAGTGGATTGAGAGTCAGGCCTAGAGACAGGAGGTCCTAGGTTCAAATCCAGCCTCAGACACTTCCCAGCTGTGTGACCCTGGGCAAGTCACTTGACCCCCATTGCCCACCTTTACCACTCTTCCACCTAGGAGCCAATACACAGAAGTTATGGGTTTAAAAAAAAAAGTGTGTAAAGTGGGATTTGAACTCAAGTCTTCTTGCTCTCTAGACAAGACTTGCACACTATCAACCAAGGATCTTTACAGTCAATTGAATTTTCATGTTTTATTTTTTGTTTTGCCCCATCCTTTTCTGTGGGTAGTGGTTCTTTTACTTATTTACATGCTTGATCATTTCCACTGTGCAAGAGAAGCTCTAAGAACCTGCATCTTCCTTATTATTTTGCCCTTCCTTAGAACAGAACCCTGTAAACTCCTTTTCATTTGATCTCCTTGAGGGCTGAGGTCTACCTCAGAAATATCACCAATTCCTCCTCCTTCAGCCCCATCAGCCTTTTCTCTTCCACCATTTTTAGCCACCCAATCCATCTGCCATGTCATACTTAACAAATAAGCCTTAGAACTTGTCTTACATGAACAAGTCTTAGAATTTGATTTCTTCAAATGCTCTAACTTAGTCAAGTAGAAGTGGGAATTTTTTCCTGTTAGTTCTTTGCATGTAAATTATAAGATGACCACTTCCTGACATGCCAGAAAACACTGAAGAAACAAATTAAATAAAATTCCTGCAACAGTAGCAAAGGTACTTAGTTGATCTTCAAATATAAATCCTCAGAAAGCAACAGATTCCCTTTCTATTGTAAAATGTGAAGCACACTTAAAAGTCAATCATGTAAAACAATTTCATCAAAAAATGCACCTGGAAAAACTGGCATAAAGTCAAAAAGCAGACTACTAGCATAGGTGCAAGTTTTCTGCCTTTCTAAAGCCTTACGAAATAATCCAGGATTAAATATTGAATAGGCATGGGCTTGGTTTTGGGTGGAGGTTCTTTGTTGTTGTTGGGGGGGTTATAGATGCAAAATATTCTATATTTAGTTGCATAATCATCTTTCAAGATGTCAGGGAGATGATCATGGTTGGGAGGCAGAGCTAAGAGGGGAAGACAGTCATGCTTCTCCTTGTCATTCTTCCATAAGATCCCATTGACTTTCTACCACTGGCAGTCTGGAGGAGCAACGAAAAGCAAAGATAAAATTATGTTCCACTGAGAGAGAGGGAGCTATTTCCAAACTGGAAGCAAATTAAATGGTCCAATGGGAAGAACATTGAACTGAGAGGTTTAGGTCCTGAGTTAAAATCTGAGCTGTACCTTTTATGATCTAAGTGACTTTAAGCAAGTCATTCAACCTTTATGAGCCTGTTTCCTCATCTGTAACATGAAGGGGTTGACTTGACCTTTAAGATTTTTCTGGTCTATGTCTATGATCCTATTATGACATATTAATTAGGTTAAAAGTAATTAATTTTTAAAAATTATTTGACCACAAAAAGAGGAATCATTAAATCCCAAGGGGCAAGGTAGTGACTTTTGGAAACAGCACCAAAAAGTCAGAGCTTAGAGAGCTAGTAATTAGCATTACTAGTATCATTGGTGTTTTAAAACTGACCACTCTCATTCTGAATAGTTCAGCCTGAATGTTATATAGTCACAATGTAAAGAGATCTCTGATACAAATAAGCCAACACAATGCTGGTGTTGTCTTGGGAGTCCAAGATCCTCAACTTTTGTGCCAATTCCCTTTGGTCTTCTTGACTCAACAGTATTCCCACTGGATAGCTCTTGTATTCCATATTTTCAGGGAATAAATTGTAAGATAGCCACTTCTCTTTGGTGGTAATCAGTAATGAATCAGGGCAAAATGGCATCAAGGAATTCAAACAGTGACAAGAGAGAAAACTACAGGTTCGGGCATCTATTGCTGATCTGATTTTATTGCCTGAAGCCTTCCCTTATCCCTGAAGGGTCAACCAATTCCAGTCTCGAGTCTCTGATGACAGGTAAATAAGTGACATAATTCCTATATGTACATGACCCTCTTGAGGCTCCTTGGTGGGAGAGAGAGGGCATTGGAAGGGTGGAAAGAATATATTCACATAGGTCATAATGTTCTCTGCTCAGCAACATCTTATGAGCACTATCTACTGTATAGCCAGTAGGATGTGGAAAGCGAAAGGTATCCCAGATTTAATGATTTCTATTTTTACTTTTTTCAGCCCTTGCCTTCTGTCTTAGTAGCAACTGTAAATCTGAAGAGCAGCGTGGACTAAGCAATGGAGGTTAAGTGACTTGCTCACACAGAAAGTGTCTGATAGCAGAACTGACTCCAGATTTAGTGCTCTATCCACTGCTACATAGCTGCCTCTTTGCTTTGTTTCCTTTAATTCACAGGAACTGACTACATAAAAATACAAATATATTTTCTTGGTCTTCTGATTATTTATTTAGTAAAATAAGAAGCATAGCTTCCTTGGGTTCAGTTTTTACGTGTGTGTGAAATAAAGGTACTAAAGGCACTAAAGTCATGAGGACTCTTCTTGTGTGACTTTTGGAGCTACCAGAAAAATAGAAATGTGAAATACAAGTTGAATTCTTTAGGGATAAGGAAGTTTTAAAATGTTTTCTTAAAAGATCAGCATCAAGCATCAATACAGTCATCTAAAATTTTTTGCTAACCATTTTCACTTTTCTTGATGGGAGCTGGGATTTCATTGGTGTAGGGAATGCCTTCTATCAACACAGATGAACAGCTGTTCTTCGGCTTTTACCTTTAGTGAGTTTCTGTGAGGGCACAGAGTGCTTAAGAAAGAGATTTGCCCAGGAGCACATAACCAGCATGTATTAGGAGTAAACTCAAACCCACATCTTCCTCACTCTAAGACCAACCTTCTTTATATTGTGCTATTGGTTATACATTCATATAATATTAATCAATTTCAACGCATAAAATTTTAGTTATTTCCTCTACGTCTGAAGTGAAAGAGGGAGATCTTGCATTGAGGTCAACTGAGGAGAGTCTCTTTTTTTCCCCCACTTGATTCTAGATGGTAAGCAAACAAGTTTTACATTTTAGCTTGAATAACGAATGCTTTTTTTTTTAATTTAAAAAAAAACACCTTACTTTCTATCTTAGTAACAACTCTAAGCCAGAAGGTCAGACTTTCCCAGGGTCATACAACTAGAAAGCATCTAAGGCCAGATTAGAATCCAGGTCCTTCCAATTCCAGGCTTCGCACTCTATCCACCGAGCTATCTAACTGCCTCAGATGAATGCTTTTAGATTCCACCCCTCTGGAAGTACCTGCAGTATATTTTATGTTATATTTGAGGACTCAGGTCAATGCTGGGAGCATCTTCATGAGAGGTAACAGAGAGGATCTGTTTATGGCCATTTAAGGTGGCAGTTTTCAAGTTATTGGTTTTCTTTTAGAGTGTTTCTATTGCTTTGCATCTATTTGCACATTCTAGTATAAGCATGTTTTATTCTTGTTATTTATTATGTGCTAATGCCTAACAGAAAAGAGGCGAAGATGCGTGCTTATCCTTAGTTGACCTACTTCCCGACTAGGAAAGCTTCATTGTCATTTTAACTCTCACTTGCTTTCATAATCCTACCCTTTATTGGATTAATGTCATTACTCCAGTTGTTTGACTTAGCAGAGGGAAAAGCAGGATATGGAATCAGATTACCTAGGAATTCAGATTTAATTCTTTACTCTTTTCATCGTCATTTATATACTTTAAGGTTTGCAAAACACTGTACATGCATTTTTTTTGTTTTTTTTTATATATATTTTTAAACCCTTAACTTCTGTGTATTAGTTCCTTGGTGGAAGAGTGGTAAGGGTAGGCAATGGGAGTCAAGTGACTTGCCCAAGGTCACACAGCTGGGAAGTGTCTGAGGCCAGATTTGAACCTAGGACCTCCCATCTCTAGGCCTGGCTCTCAATCCACTGAGCTACCCAGCTGCCCCTGTACATGCATTTTTGATCTTCACAACAGCCCCGGAGGATAGGTGCTATTATTATCCCCATTGTACAGATGAAGAGATAAAGGCAGATGGAGGTTAAGTGACCTGATTGGGATCTCTCAGCTACTAAGAATCTGAGACAGGTTTTGAGCTTAGATCTTCCTTGACCTCAAATCCCATGATCTATCCACTGCATAGAGCCAGTCTCAAAACAAAGAAGATCTAGATTTAAGTTTTACCCTCAACACCTAATGGCAGAGGGAACCTAAGCAAATTGCAAACCTCTTGATGTTCTAGGCAATTTTCTAAGGCTTTAAGTAGCAAAGGCAGTGACAGTCTACATTGGTTGAAAGGGTTTCTACTTCTGGGAGCTCCCAGTAGAAATGAAATCAGAAGGGGCAGCTGGGTAGCTCAATAGATTGAGAGCCAGACCTAGAGATGGGAGGTCCTAGGTTCAAATCTGGCCTCAGACACTTCCCAGCTGTGTGACCCTGAGCAAGTCACTTGACCCTCATTCCCTAGCTCTTACCACTCTTCTGCCTTGGAACCAATACACAATATTGACTCCAAGATGGAAGGTAAGGGTTTATTTTTTTAAAAAGAAGAAAAAAGAAATGAAATCAGAGGTTCAGTGCCTATTCAATCACTAAAGTGCTGTGATTTTATGCCATTTACTTACCCTCTTTGGCCTCCATTTTTTCCTCTTTAAAACAAACTAGATGCTTTCTCAGCCCTCAATCTAATTCCTACAAAAGAGGCAGTGGGGCCTTGAGTCCAAAAGACTTGGGTTCAAATTCTTACTCTTCCAACCACTGTGACCTTAATGGAGTCAGTTTATCCATCTGTAAAATCAGGAGGTTGGACTAGATGGCCTCTGAGACTAGAAGGACTAGATAGGCTCTCCAGCTATGGGCTCTATGATCCTAAAGTAGGATCTGGACCTCAGTTTCCTCTGCAAATTCGACAAACATTTATTAAGGACCAGCTGGGTGCAAGATGTTGGAGATCAGGTCAATACAGACTGTTGCTATTCTCCAAGAGCTTAACATTAACGAAAACAACTCAACTCTCTAAGACTAGAAATTGCAGGTGTGATGCTGACCTGCATGATTAGAGAATGTTTTACAATCAGGAGGGAAATTCCAATTTTGGTAGCCACCCAAAACCCCCGAACCAAGCCTCTTTTTAATATGATGCCTTCCCACAATCCTACAGGGTAACTGGTACACATCTTATTTTCTCTGTTGTGCAGATGAAAAAATTGAGGCTCTGACAGGTTGTCAGCAACTTGGGTTCATACAGCTAGTAAACATCTGAAATGGGATTTTAACCAGACCTCCAGACTCAAGTCCAACATTCTACTCACTACACCAGACTACTGGAGGGAGCTAAGACCAATAAACAATTTTCATTTAATTGTGAATTAAAATAAGGGTATTTGGAGGAGGGGATCCAGAGGGTCAGATTCCATCTCCTTTGATTCCAGGATTAAGCTTGGCGACAGTTTGTAGAGCTAATGACATTTGCTGTTGGCCTGATTTTTATCTGGGGGATTGGGGGGAGAGGGATTGTTTGATCATCGGACACATCAAAAAAAAAATCTGGGAATTATGATAGTGGACATCAAAGCTGATATTTGCAGTTGACTAGAAGGGCCAAAGCAATCGATGGCCTTTTGGGCAGCAGACGGGGAGAGGTTATGTAACAGAAATGAAGCCTAAACAGCTTCCCCCACAATAACTGCAACTGCTCCTCTGACATTGTGCCTTCTGCAGCAGGGCCCTTCCAGGCCATCTATTGCCAAAAGGGAGGGAACCAAAACAGAGAAAACCAGCTTTTAAAGTTGAAAGGTCCACATTGAATCCCAAGGACCTTTATAATTTCAATGTTTGTTTTCTCAGAATCAGACCCCGAGCAATAGATTAGCTGCAGAAAAGCCAATGTAGGCTTCCTGGGTGGAAAACCTTCCTGGCATAGTCATTCGAAAGTGAAATGGACTGCGCCCACTGGGAATGGGTCCCCACTCAAGCTACACCTTCAAGCTAAGACTGGAAAACCACTTCTATGGAATTCTTGTTGAAATATGGGCTAGACTAGGTGGCCCTCAGGTGCTCTTCCACCTAAATATTCGTGACTCTGTGATAGGAGTGGGGCCGGCAACCTGGAAAAACAGACTGAAATTGAAGTCCTCCAATGGCTATATCATGGCCAGATGATGATCAAAAAGAATTTAATAACTGAGTATTTGTATACAAAACTTCTTTCTGGAGATCTCCCAAGGTCTTAGCTGAAGGAAATCAAGAATTTATTAAGCATTTACTAAGTGCCACGCATTGAGCTAAGTGCTGATTTACAAATATAAGCAAAAAAAGAGGCATCCCTACCCTAAAGAAACTTACATTCTGATGGGGAAAGACAGGACACAAAAAGGAGATGGAAGGAAAGAGGAGGGAAGATGAAGGTCCCTGGCACAGAGTCATGGTTTTGAAGTATAGAAGTAAAGAATAGGTGGGCTATTCTAGGCAAAGGAGGCCCCAAGCACAGAAGGAAGTTCCAGCATGAGACCACATGATTTTGTAGTGCTGAAACTCAGGAAGAGGTCCAGGAGGGAATGAAGGGGTAGACAATATTATATACTTGTAGGTGATTTTAATAGAACCTAAACATTTTTTTTCTTTTTTATAAACACTTACCTTCTGTCTTAGAACCAATACTATGTGTTAATTCCAAGGCAGAAGAGCAGTAAGGGCTAGGCAATGGGGGTTCAGTGACTTGCCCAGGGTCACACAGCAAGGAAGTGTCTGAGGTCAGATTTAAACCCAGGACCTCCCATCCCTAGGCCTGGCTCTCAATCTACTAAGCCACCCAGCTGCCCCCAGACGCATAAAAGATTTTTATTGTTCAGTTGTGTCCAACTCTTTGTAACTTCATGGACTATAGCACTCCAGGCCCTTCTATCCTTCACTATTTCCCAAAATCTGCCCAAGGTTATGCTCATTACTTTCATGACATTATCTATCCATCTTCTCATTTTGTCTTCCATCTCTCCCAACATCAAGGCCTTTACTAAAGAGCCCCATCTTCTCAATATTGGCCAGGCCATTTAAGCTTCAGCTTCCAGTAAAGAGTCTGAATTAATTTCTTTGAGTATTGATTGATTTGATCTCTGCTGTCCAAAGGACTCTCAAAAGTTTTCTCCAGCAACAGAATTCAAAAGTGTTGATTCTGGGGTACTCAGCTTTCATTACAGTCCAGTTCTCACCACCATGCATTGCTAGTGGAAAAAGCCAAAGCCTTGATGATACAGGCTTTTTTGTCAGCAAGGTGATATCTCTACTTTTTAGTATACTGTCTAAATTTACCATAGTTTTTCCTTCCAAGGATCAAGTATTCTTTCATTTTATGGCTACCATCACCATCTGTAGTGATCTTTGAGCCCAAAAATATAAAAGCAGACACTGTTACATTTCTTCTCCCTCTATCTGCCAGGAAGTAATGGGACCAATTGCCAAGATTGGACTTTTCTAGATTTTGTTTGAAGCCAGTTTTTATCCTCTCCTTTTCCACCCTTATCAAGAAGTTTCTTAATTCTTCACTTTCTATCCTCAGAGTGTTATCATCTGTATATCTTTAATATTACTATCATATTATTAATAATTATATTGCATTTAGTTTTCCAAAGCTATTTCCATATAAGCAGCCTAAATCTTCCTTAAATCTTCAGAGAGGAAGTCATACATTTGGGTCCCAAAAAAATCAACTTGAGAAGCACAAGATGGAAACAGCTAGTCTAAAACACATTTAGGGGTTTTTGTGCTCTATATGAGCCAATCATGTGACATTACAAACAAAAATATTATTCAGTAGTCGGCTTCATTCAGAGAAGAATAACTTCCAGGACAATTGAGGGAATGATTTTTACATATGTTGTCTTTATCTGATGTATTCTGTTTGATTTGCGGTGCTTTTATTTAAGAAGAACAGGCTGAAGTCCAGAGAAGAGCAACAAAGATTAGGAATCCATATTACATGAGGATCATTTACAGGAATTGGAGAATGGTTAGCCTAGAAAAGAGAAGACGAGGGGAAGAAAAATGATAGCTGTTCTCATGTATTTGAAGAGCAGTCATGGAATTGTGACTAGACTTCATTTTGGTCTGAGAGGGAAAAACCAAGAGTAGCTCATGGAAGTTACAATGAGGCCAATTTAACCTCGATATCAGAAAAATACTCCCTAACATTAGAGTTGTCTAAAAGTGGAATGGGCCACTTTAAGAGGTAGTGGAGCACCGTCCTTGGAGGTCTTCAAGCAGAGGCTGGATAAATACTTGTCAAGCATGTTTAGCAAGGATACCTTTTAGGTATAGGTTGAACCAGATGACCACTAAAGTCCCCTCTAATTATTAAACTCTATGATTCTGCAATTGTGCAATGTGTCACTAGACTCGTTATTTTTAGAATGAACAATTCAATATTTCATGAAAAGCATAAAAGAGGATTATATAAAGAAATGTGGACTTCTGCTACATGAAAGCTTTTTACTTGTGTCTGTGTGTGTGTGTGTGTGTGTGTGTGTGTGTGTTTTATATATAAGTTAACAAAGGAGTGGTGAATTTTCTCTTTTCCTTTCTGCACTTTTTTCAGTTTTCTTATGTGTACTTTAAATGTTTTATTGATGCTCATTTTCACATATCTATGTTTACTCACAAATTCATTCCCCAGAGTAGTAGCTCTCCCTTGTAACAAATATGTACATCCAGCATAACAAATCAACACATTAGCCACCTAAAATTGCATCTCAGTTATCCACCATCTAAATGTAATATCTAAATTGCACACCAGGTGGAGATCTACTCAAATCACCAACTAAGTGGTCTTGCCTAAGGTTGGTTGGCACATCTGTAGGTTAACTTCCCAAATGGCTGCAGTATTTCTTGGGGCCACCAAAAAGCACTCAACCTGCAATTGCCTCCATTGCACAAAAGTGAGAGTCCACATGCCACTGCAGCGAATTGACTAAATTTGAACTTAACGAGAGAATGCCATTAGAATATTATTTTTTAAAAAACTAAACTAAAAAGAAGAACATATCTGATTCTGAAATGTCCATCCCACATCTGAAAGTTCCTCTCATTCGACAACACCCACATTTACAATGCACAGGAATGCAACATGCTTTAGGTACCTAGTTTATTGAACATAGTAAAAATAAGAAAAAATGCTAAGCATCTTTCTATAGACCCATCAGAGGTTAACTGCCTCCTCAACCTCCTCCTTCTTACCCTCCCAGTTTTTCAGATGTGTTTGATTATGATCTGAACTCATTACAATTAATAAAAATAAGCCAGGACAATAAAGGGGCTAATTCCCTAAAGATTGACTGTACTCAACTTTGGGAGCCTCATGTCTTGTTTTGCATTGCCAGAGCAGAGCTGAATCCAACTGAGGAGACTGCTGTATCCACAAGGAAGGTGAATGCTAAGGTGTTCTTCAACCACAGTCACTCATAAGTCATGGAAAAGTTGACTAAGAGAGGAATGTTGTGTCTGTGATCCTAGTTCTGGACCATGGTATATAAACAAGACAAGCTAGGAGCAAACAAGGAAATCCCTAACCTTAAATTCAACAGCCTACAAGACTTCTCTAATGGTCCCAGGTTTGGGGAGACATTGTTTTCTCCTAGAGCTCCTGTTCTTACCTCTTCTCTAGATCTGAGTAAGTGCTGCAGTGACAGGGCTCTTCATCCTCTGATCTGAGGAGTCACTGAGGGATTTTTCAGGCTGTGGTATTCTGCCACCAATACTGCTACCAAAGAGACCCTAATACTAAAGTCCCATGTGACAACAGGAAGCTCAGTCTAAATGCAGTTACTCTCTGTTTTTCACTTATACATACATCATCTTTTTTGCCAACCACCACCCTGTGAGATTGAGAAGGCAAATAATATTATCCCTATTTTACAGATGAATTTGATGAGGCTTAGAAAGATGAAGAAACTTGAAATACTCTTTCTATAAAGCCATGTACCCTCAAAAATATTATAGAGTAATGAAAAACTTACATGTAAGAAAAAAGGAATTCTAAGGCATGACATTTTGTCTCAATAAAATGTAAAAACTACTTTTTAAATAGACAATTAAATGAATTGGGGGGGTTAATACTCCAGAAAAATATGTTTAAAAAATAAACATGGGGGGGGAGCAGCTGGGTAGCTCAGTGGATTGAGAGCCAGGCCCAGAGACGGGAGGTCCTAGGTTCAAATCTGGCCTCAGACACTTCTCAGCTGTGTGACCCTGCACAAGTCACTTGACCCCCATTGCCTACCCTTACCACTCTTCTGCCTTGGAGCCAATACACAGTATTGACTCCAAGACAGAAGGTAAGGGTTTAAAAAAAATTTTTTTTAAATAAACATGGGAGGGGAGAGATGGAGGTAGGAAAAAGGGGGGAGAGAAGAAGAAAAGCAAACAACAGGAAAGAAACCTTCTTTTCCTTGTTATTTTTTAAAAACACGCTGTTGGCTAAATGATAAGCAGGTAGGAGAGATAAAATTCCAAACAGGTAGTAAGACACACTTTAAATAAGACTCGGAGTGATATAAGAGAACCAAATCTTTTTCCTTGTGAAAAAGTTATGTCATTGTAAACTTGTCAGCCAGGGGTTATGATCTGAACTAATTACTCTTGATAAAAATAAGCCAGGACAAATAGAGGGTCTGATTCACTAAAGATTGCCTGTGCCCAGCTTTGGAAGCTTAATATCTTGTTTTGCAATACAAGCATAGAGCTGAAGTAACAACCTGGGAATACAACTGTGGAGATTGTTCATACACCACAAGGTGAATGCTAAGACTTTCACTTTTGAATGGATCTTTTAATAAAGGTATGATCTAGTCTGTGAAAAAGTCATAAGTGAACTTATATGTATGGGTCACTGGGAAAAGCTAAAATCCATCATTGAACTATTTGTAGAATAAGTTATTTTAAAGATATAGTGCTTGTTGATTACACCATTTAAGCTCCCAATACCATTAACATGCCCTTAGAAAAGATCTTTCCTTTTTATTTTGAATATTTTTTCCATGGTTACATGATTCATGATTTTTCCCAATCCTCTTCCTTCCCCCATCCTAGAGCTGAGAAGCAGTTCCACTGGGTTTACAAGTATCATTGTTCAAAATCTAGTTCCCTATTATTCATATTTGCAGTAGAACGATTCTTTAACATCAAAATCCCAGTCATCTACCCAATGAACCACATGATCAATCATGTGTTTTTCTTCTGTGTTTCTGCTACCACAGTTCTTTCTCTGGATGTAGATAGTGTTCTTTCTCTTAAGTTCCTCTGTATTGTCCTAGGTCATTGCATTGCTGCTAGTAGAGAAGTCCATTACATTCAATTGTGTGATAGTGTCTCAGTCTCTGTGTACAATGTTCCCTTGGTTCTCCTTTCACTCTGCATCAATTCTTGGAGGGCTTTCTAGTTCACAAAGTTTCATCATTTCTTTCAGCACAATAGTATTCCATCACTATCAGATACCACAGTTTGTTCAGTCCTTCCTCAATCAAGTGACACTTGTCATTTTCCAATTTTTTGCCACCACAAAGAGCACAGCTACGAATAATTTTGTACAAGTATTTTTCCAAATAAAAACTATCAATAAGCACATGAAAAAGTGTTCTAAATTCCTCCTGACTAGAGAAATTAAAATTAAAAACAACTAGGTCTATCAGGACAAAGGAATGAGGAAAGATGCTTGAAAAATACTGAGCCCTATTAGAAATAATGATACAGCATTAGGAATAAATATTCTCAATCCTTATCAATAAAGAATTTTTAACATGTACCCAAAATGTGCACATTTAGTTATTTTAAAAATATATTCATGTACTACTGAACAAATATAAAACAATAAAAAATAAAGATGAAAAATGTTCAGGAAAGAGATCTAATAGTACCAGATTTTGAACTATATTATAAAGCAGTAATTACCAAAACTATCTGGTACTGATGAAGAAATGGGGGGGGGATTAGTGGGACAGAATAGACATACAACAAATAGCTATAAAAGATTACAGTAATTTTGTGTTTGATAAAGTTTAAGATCCAAGTTTTGGTGATAAGAATTTACTACTTGATAAAAACAATTATTGGGAAAACTGGAAAGCTACTTTAGAAACTAGATATAGACCAATATCGTATACAATTTCAAGATGAGATCAAAATGGATATGTGTGACTGAAGTATAAAGGGAGATATAATAAGCAAATTAGAAGAAGAAAGAACATACTGTCTATCAGATTTATGTATAGAAGAATTTATCAATAAACAAAAGATAGAAAGTATTGTGAAATGTAAAATAAATAATTTTAATATATTAAATGGAAACATTTTTATACAAATACAACTAATGTAGCCAATATTAGAAGGAAAGCAATATGTTGGGGGAAAGTTTTTATAGACATTTTCTCAGATAGAGGTCTCATAGCTAAAATATGTGGAAAACTGTCAACTATGCAAGAATATGAGCCATTCTCTGATTGATAAGTGGTCAAAAGATATGAATAGACAAGTTTTTGGATAAAGGGAAATGCTTTGAATCATTATTGATTAGAGAAAAGTAAATCAAAACAACTCTAAGTTATCTTACATCTACCAGTTTGGCTAAAATGATAAAAGGGGAAAATGACAAACATTAGAGGGGATATGGAAAAATAGGGGCACTAATACATTGTTGGTGGAACTGTGAACTGATCCAACCTTTTTTGGGTTTGCCATCTGGAATTATACTCAAAGAGTTATAAAATTGTATATATCTTTTGACCTAGCAATGCTATTTGATTTATATCCCAAGATGATCAAAGAAAGAGATGTAGGTTCTAAAATATTTATAGCAGGGTTGTTGTTTTTGTGGTGGCAAAGAACTAGAAACTAAAGAGATATCCATCAATTGAGAGATGGCTGAACAAGTTGTTGTATATGTAATTGAATATTTTTCTGCCATAAGAAATGACAAACAAGATTGTCACAAAAAGTTGGAAAGATTCATACAAAGGGCTACAAAGTGACAAAGCAAAGCAAAGAGAACTAAGAGAATCTTGTATTCAGCAATAACAAATAATGCATGATGATTACCCATGAAGGACTTAACTTTTATCAACAAGGCAATGATCCAGGACAACTCCAAGAAACTTATGCCAAAAAAGTATGTTCACCACCATAGAAGATGCAGACAGAGTCAGACTGCAAATTGAAACATATCATTCTTCACTTTATTTCCTCCATGAATTTTTCTCTAGTATAAGCAAAATATGTTTTGTTTCACAACATGACAAAAAGGGAAATATGTGTTATGTGATCATATATGAACAACCTATATCCTACTATCTGTCTTCTTGGGGAAAGGGGGAGAGGTAGGAGGGAGAGAGAAACCATGGATTACAAAATACCAGGAAATGAATATTAAAAATTGTAATGTAATTAATTGACATGTAATCTGGAAAAAATAAAAGTGACAAGACTAAAAAAAAGAAATAATGTTTAATCCTACAGTCATTGAGAAACCTGAATAAGTAAGGTAAAGACAGGGTCATATCTGTTTTTTAGGAAAATTACTTTGGCAACCATGTGTGAAAGGTGGACTGGAATAGAAAGAGACTTGACACAGAAAAGCTAATTAGAAGCCAACTACAGTAATCTGGACAAGAGGAGAAGAGATCCCAAACTAGGGGAGGTGCCTTCATAAATAGAAAGAAAGGGATAGATGAAAGAGATTCTACAAGGGTATAAATGACATGTTTTGACAACAGATTACATATGTGAGGTAAGGCATGTTGAAGAGTGGAGGATGATGTCACTCTTAAATAGATTTCAATATGGTGGTCTCAACAGTAATCAGGAAGTCTGGATGAGGAATAGATTTGGAGGGAAAAGACAATGTAATGTGCTTGAAAATGCAAATCACAACCTACTCATCTTGAGTGACTTACTCTGATACACCCAAAATAAAAATGGAGGAGGTAAGGCCCCTACTCACTGGTCACCACCCTGGAGCTCAGAGCCCTCATTCCGAGTTATGAGGTGTTTTGGTCAGTATGCCAGTGGGGGTGTCCCAATGAAACTTGCTGAGCTGCTGCTATAGGTGACTAGATTAGGTACCAACAGCTCAGAAAATGGAAAGCTGAAAACTTACACAGTGGAAAGAGGAGAAAAAGTGGAGTGTTTGTGTTAGAGACAAGCCCTTTGATTAGCTGTCAGGAGAGGGTAAAATGCAACCCATATCCCACCTTCTGACTGGCTGATCATCTATAGTTGGGGTCAAGCCACAATAGAAACTTTGTAGGCCACTAAGCCAGAGGATCAATTAATCAAGTAATAATCATTTATTAAGTGACTACTATGTCTCAAGCACTTTGTGGAGCACTGGGGATACAGAAACAAAAATACAAGTTACTTCATCCAAAACCGTTCATATCTTTTGACCAATTTATCAATTGGGGAATGGTTCATACATGAAATCAGGAAGAGTGAAACAAGCAGACCCAAGAGAACATTAAATACAACAATAGAAATATTGTTTGAAGGATGACTTGTATATGTCCATCTCCAGAGAAAGAATTGATAAAGAGAAATTTGTAAGACATAGTTTTATATATACATATATCTTTTTGCCAAATGATGCTGTCTCTAATTTTTAAAAAGACAAGTCCCCTAGTGCATTGCTGATGGAGTTGTGAATTTATACAACCATTCTGGAAGGCAATTTGGAATTATACCCAGAGGGCTTTAAAAGAATGAATGCCCTTTGAGCCAGCAATATCACTACTAGGTTTGTACCCTAAAGAGAAAAAAAAAAAGGTTTATGCTCTTTGTGGTGGCAAAAAAAATGGAAAATGAGTGGGTGTCCCTCAATTGGGGAATGGCTGAAAAAACTGTGATATGTGATGGTGATGCGATACTATTGTGCTGTAAGGAATGATAAACTGCTTGATTTCTACATGAACTGATGCAGAGTGAAATGAACAGAACCAGGAGACACTGTACACAGTAACTGAAACATTGTGGGACAATCAAATGCAATCAGCTTTGCTACTAATAGCAATGCAATGATCCAAGACAATCCCGAGGGACTTATGAGAAAGAATCCTATCCACATCAAGAGAAAAGAACTGTGAGAGGAGAAACACAGAAGAAAAACATGATTTATCACTTGTTTATATGGGTATAGGATTTGGTTTTAAAAGATTACAAACGTTACTAATATGGAAATGGGTTTTGAGTGAAAATACAAAAAAACTAAATAAATAAACCAATAAAAAGATAAGCCCCTTCGAAATTACATTCTATTGGGGAAAACAACACAGAAGAATGTAGGAAAGGGGAGAGAAGAGGAGCGACACCAGGGAGTATCTGTTGTGGGAGCATCTTTTTCTGTGATGTTGAAACCAGGCAGGGCAGCATATGCGGTTCCAGTTTCAGCCCATCTTTACAGGAAGGCATTGGGAAGTGTTTGGTATTCTATCCTCCAGCCCTCCAGAGGGGAAAGGAACTGGAAGGAAGAGGAATCAATCAAGGCTGGAGTTAGCAACCTGGTGATAAGTTTAGAAGAAATGAGCTTCATCTGGGAGGGGCATCTTGTTCCTTGGAGTTGAAACCAGTCAGGGCAGCAGATGGAAAGCAGAATTTACATAAATGTATATAAAATACATACACGGTAGTTTTGATGGGGAACCACTAGACATAGAATGGATTAGGAAAATTCTGATTTAAGAAGGGACCTTTGAGTTGAATGTTGAAGGAGAAAAAGAGAATTCTAAAAAATAGAAATGAGGAAAGAGTGAATTCCAGGCATATTGGGCAGCCAGTGTAAAGGCATTACAATTTAAGATGAAATGTCACATATGAGCAACCATTAAAAGGCTGATTTGGTTAAATCTTAAAATGCATAAAGAGGAGGCATATAACTGTAATGTGACTAGAAAAGTAAATTGAGGCAAAATCATGAAGGACTTTAAATATCACTTTGTATTTGATTCTTGAGATAAGAGGGAGTCAACAGAGTTTATTGGGCAAGAAAATGACATTGTCAGAGCTGTGCTTTAGAGAGATCACATTAGCAGCAACATGAAGGATAGATTAGAGAGTGGAGAAGTGTGATAAGGAGACCATTTAGAAGGCTTATGAAGTCGCCCAAGTGAAAGATGATGAAGACCTGAACCCTGGATAGTTGTAGTATGCATGGAGAAAAGGCTAGAGATGCAATAACCAAATGCAGATTAGTTGAAGGTACTGGGTGTGTTTGATGTGGAGAAGAGAAGACTGGGGAGGCCAATGAGTGGGGAGGCAGGGCAAATGGGGATGTGAACACAGTCTTCAAATACAAGAAGGACTGTCATATGGGAAGAGAAATTAGACTTGTTTTGCTTGGTCCCAGAGTATAGAACTTATAACTATGGATAAAAGTTGGGAGCAGAAAATTTGGGCTAGGGATAAGGCAAAACTTCCTAATAATCAAAGCTACTCAGATGTGAAGTGTGTTAATGGGCTTCTCAGAGAGGTAGCGGATTCTTCATTGCTGGTTAGCTTAAGACAGAATCTTGATGGCCTTTTGTTGGATTTATTATAAAGGAGTTTTTCAGATACAGTTTAAACTAGATTGAGTTAGCAAGGAGGCACTGGACTTGGAGTCAGGAAGACCTGAGTTCAAATATAGCCTCAGATACTTACTAGCTGTATGAATCTGGGCAAGTCCCTTAACCTCTGTCTGCCTATTACTTTATCTGTAAAAACTGAATAAAAATAACATCTACTGGGGCAGCTGGGTAGCTCAGTGGAGTGAGAGTCAGGCCTAGAGACAGGAGGTCCTAGGTTCAAACCCGGCCTCAGCCACTTCCCAGCTGTGTGACCCTGGGCAAGTCACTTGACCCCCATTGCCCACCCTTACCAATCTTCCACCTATGAGACAATACACCGAAGTACAAGGGTTAAAAAAAAAATAACATCTACTTCCTAGGGTTGTTGTGAAGATAAAATGAGAAAATATTTATAAAATGTTTTACAAACATAAAGGCAGCATGTAAGTGCTGGACTTAAGTGTTATTACAGCATTGAACCCCCCTTTTTTTATAAACAGGGCCTCCATATTTCACCAAGAATGGAAGTACAAGGGATACTCATGGATCTACTCCCATGACTGATTGGCATGGAAGTTTCGACCTCTTCTATTTCCAACTTAGAGGCAGTCAGATGGGTTCAAAGTGAATAGAGTGCTGGACCTGGAGTCAAGAAGTCCAGATTTCAAATCTAGCCTTGGACATTTATTTGCTGTATGACTATGGGCAAGTCACTGAATCTTAGATGCATTTGTTCATCTGTAAAATTAGCTGAAAAATGAAATGGAAAACTATTCTAGTATCTTTACCAAGAAAACCCCATGAAGAGTAGGGTCCACAGGGTCACAAAGAGTTAAACAGGACTGAACAACCAAGCATCAATAACAACAAAAAATTTCAGTTTAAATTAGTTTGCCCCTTCTTAAGCAACTTGGTATCCATGAAGAGTAGGGTCCACAGGGTCACAAAGAGTTAAACAGGACTGAACAACCAAGCATCAATAACAACAAAAATTTTCAGTTTAAATTAGTTTGCCCCTTCTTAAGCAACTTGGTATCCTTTCTGCTCTTGGAAACTTACCACCAAGAACTTAAGGTGGACACAAATTTGGCATAGCCCATTGCAACCAAAAAACCTAAACTCAAGAAATCTGCCAATCTTAATATTCCCATTAAGCTGTGATTACTAATGCTTGCTACCACACCTGGACCCCTTTAAACACTTGAGATTCTATGAGTCTTTGATTCTGACTCATTGAGGAAAAAATTGGTATATGTGTTATTCTTGGTGTTATGTTTTAATTCCTTCAAAATTGGTAGTCTATATGTGTTTAAATCTTGACTTTGACATTTATTGACTGTGAGCAAGTCATTTAACTCTCTGCTTTTCGGTCTCCGCACTTGTAAAATGTGAGTAATAATATTTACCTACTTATCTGAATTATTGTGAAAATCAAGTGTGACAAAGTATGCATAATTCTTCATAAACCTAAAAGCACTATGTCGTTATCAGTTATTATTATTATTATGGTGTATGTGATAACTTTCAGTTAATCAGTCATCCTGAATAAATAGTTAACTTAAAAAATATATAAATAATGTACCATAATGCCCTTCAAATAATAAGCATGCTGGCATTGATTTCTTTAATGTGAGAATGAATAGCACTATATTCAGTCAGTCCTCCATAGGTAGAAAATCTAAATGGCGTAATTTGTAGGCAAACACCAAAGTGTCTCCATCACTGGCCTCCCCTCCTGGCTGAACATACAACCCTAGAACAAAGGTTTCTCTTTGGGACTTGAAAGCAAACTCAGATGCCTATAGGTTACCTGGGAGAGGAAGAAGAACCATTGAGGACATCTTCTAGAGTTTCTTCATTAGCAAGTTATGAGATAAGAATTGGACAATCAGAAAATGGGACCTCAAAGATAGAGGTGTAAGATAGGTAAAGTATAATGTGGGATAGAGAGGGAGAGAGAGCTCTTTGAGGAAGGGGATTTGAGGTGGGATGGATGGAAATCTTTATACAAGACAATAGAGAACTTGTGTCTCAAATACACATAAATCTCATCATATTCTATTATAAAATGCTACACTGGATTTGATTGTGTTTTAGGTTAAACTACATCCTCCATGACCATGATCATATCTTTCTCATTATATGGAGTAAGACAGAAAGTAGCATATTCCTCCCCTTTCAACAATGTAATATAAGTCAGTTTTATTGTATCACAACTATTGGCTAACTTGATGACATTTGGCAGCTATCCTCAATCATAGGAATCGGATGCAAGAAATATTACATACGGCATATTCTTTACCACACTAGTATGTTCCCGTGACTCGAAGAGTTTGTTATGCCAAGAAAGAACAAAGGAGAATGTATTGATGATGGAGTTCTAGTAATATTGCCTTGGAAAAGCCATGAAAAAATCCTTGAGTCATTCTCAAGCTCTATAGGAAGCAGAGTGGGAGCATGGTGCTCTGGATTTGCTGTCAGAGGATCTGGTTCATGTATCCCTCTGCTGCCTCTGTGACCTGGCACAAGTCACTTTTCCTCTCCAGACCTGCCTCCCCATCTGAAAAAATGAAGGGATAGGATTCACTAAAATCTAAAGGCCTTTCCAGCTCTAAATCTCTACTCCTGTGATCTCGGTTCCTAATTCTCACTGAGAACAACAATTAGTGTTAGCTGGCAGCTTGACTGAGAGGGAGGAGACAGAAAAAAAGCTCATGAAAAGGATAAGCAATCTGGTACATTTTGCCTAGAGGAAAAGTTACCTCCAAAGCCTCCATGGGCATGACTGTTATTGAGCACTACAATAAATGCTGTTGAAAATTATGTGATCAAAAAATTAAATTATTTTCAGTTTAGAGAGGGGAATAGGGAATACCCTTAAATCGAGGGCCAACTGATAAGTAAAAATACAGAAAAAAATGGATATTTAAAGACTTGCTGGAAAAACGCTGTCTATGAAACACTTCGTTCCCCAACCATGCCCATTAATAAGGCATGCCTGAGCTTCAGGATGTCTAAGGTGGGCACGTGAGTGATTAGTTCCAAAAATCTTTTCCAATGCCAACAGCCACTGATTCCCTGCAAACATTTAACATATGGGTTCATATGATCTCACTTCTAGTCTGTTTCACATGACAGTATGCAGCAATTCGTTCTAATCTTTAATGGTTTCCCATTCGATCGCCATGTTTGGAATAAAAAACAATGTGGCCACTGACCATCTGCACAAAGAGGCCTGGAAAGAGTGAATTATATAATGCTTGAACTTGGAGGAAGAGGAAAACATACTTCATAGCATAGAGTTACTTTAAAGCTTTCATGTTAGCCAAGACCGATTAAATTGCCTTTGGGTTTTACAGACGCAGAAGATTCCGCTGGTGTGCTTTTCAAAGCAAAGACAGATGATATTAGGAAATAAAGCATGAGTGCTTTTGCCTTAATCTGTCCACACTAATGTTTTGATCTATGACTAATCTGAATTATAAGTAGGGTTCAAGAAGATCCCGCTAACCAGCCTAAGCCCAGCAAACACTGGAGTCTCCAAATATATAAAAATTGTAAGACTGCCTGACCACAAGGGAGAGAAAACATGAGAAGAATTGTTCTGGTTTGAGCCAGTTAGTGTGTCCAGCTGAAAAATAATGCTAAATATACACAGGAATTGATAAAATTTCACTCTTCACTTTCAAACAAGAGAGAGAAGAAATTAGAGTATCAGAGGATTTAGATCTGGGATCCACAGAGCAGGGTTCTTAAGCTTCTTTATGTGTGTGGCGTAGACCCCTTTGACAGTCTGGTAAAGCCAATGGACTCTCACAATCATATTTTTAAATACATAAAGAGTCTACGATTGCAAAAGAAGCTAATTCTATGTATACTTGTCAAAACATTTTTTAAGTTCAAGGACCCTGGGCTAAGAGCCCCTGTCTTAGATGTTTATCCAATCCAACTCCTTCATTTGACAGATGAGCAAAAAGAGACCCAGAGAGGTTAAGTGACTTGGAAACCAGTTCTTTTTCCATTATACCCCATTGTCACTAATATACTTTGCAATCCCTAAATTTAAAGCTTTAATCGGTGAGTATTTTTAACCAATTTAATATTAATTAATGACAACAAATTTATTATAATAAATAATAAAGTAATTTAATCAATAAGTATTTTTAAGCACCAACTATGTGGCAGGCATGGTGCTAAGAAGCCCTTAATCTCATAACATTTCTTAATGCTTTCAAAGGAGGCATTTGGAAGAGAATTTAAGTTAGGAGATTCGAAGAATTAAGTAATGAACTTTGGTCCATTAAATGAATCCTCCAACTCCTGGGGAGATTCTAAGTGAGTTAAACCCGGATTCCAAGAATCATCCCCAACCACAGCAACAGTTTGAGCACGTGCTGATATTTAAAATTTGGGTGGATCTGTTTTGGTTTATATGACTTCACTTATATTCTGTTGTAACAAAGTAGAGCAACTTCAGAGTAATTCATTCTAATCTTGTACAATTTTACATTTGATCACGGTGATTGGAATCAAAAACAACATAGGCACTGACCATCTGCACAAGCAGACCTCCTGTTAGGGGGGGATTATATAATGCTTGAACTGGGAGAAGGAAGGAAACATGGGAATGGGGGTGGAGTGATCCTTTCATCTCTTGCCAATAACTTAAAAGCAGGAGCTTTTTTTTGCATTTCTTATAAGTAGAACAAGTCTATTTTCTATTAAAGGCCAATCTCCTTTGCTTTTGCCAAGGAAATTTCCTGAAACTCACCTTTATTCATTCATCTTCAGACTTTCAGAAAGGGTACTAGGCTTGAAGTCATTAAAATATAGTTTAATATCCTAACTCAGATAATTAATGGATGTGTGACCCTAACCAAGTCATTTAACATTTCTATATCTTGATTTCCTCTTCTGTAAAATGAAGTGTTTGGACTAAATAACCTTTAAGGTCTTTTCTAGCTCTAGTACAATAATCCTATGAACTTCCCTCTCAACCCTTTACTTAATTTTATAGGGCAGTGGATAGAGCATCAAGTCTGGAGTCAGGAAGACCTGAGTTCAAATCCAGCCTCAGTCATCACTTAATCCTGTTTGCTTCAGTTTCCTCATCTATAAAATGAACCAGAGAAGGAAATGACAAACCACTCCAGTATCTTTGCCAAGAAAACCCCAAATGAGGTCATGGAGAGTTGGACATGCCCGGAATGATTAGACAACATCAACAACAACAAACATTTTCAGACATAACCTGTGATTTGATTTATTTTGTGTGTTGGTGTAAGATGGGAAACTTTAATCATTTTTTAAAGATCATTGGTAATAGAATAAATGTAAAGAAAAGAAACCCTACCATAGCTTGGACTCTGCTGAAATAGTCTTCTAGAACTCAGGGTCACCTCCATGCTCCATTGAGGCAATGGAAGAGGAGGTTAGTTAATACTTAAAGAAATTCTCATTCACAGGCTCACAAGCATTTAATAAATGTCTGTGCTACAGCACAGTATAATGAAAGAGCACCAGCCTTGGAATCAGAAGAATTATCCGAGTTCTGACACTGACCAGCTACCTGATCCGTAGGCTGGTCACAATTTCTCTGAAGCTTCATTTCCTCCTCTGACAACAAGGGTGGTCTGTTCCTAGCCTGCTTCGTGGGGATGTTAGGAAAGAAACATTTTTTGAACTATGAAGTGATGTACAGATGTAAACTGTTGTTATTTGTAAAGTAGAAAAGGGAAGGAAACAGGCATTTATTTATTAAGTGCCTACTATGTGCCATGCACTGTGCTAAGTGCTTTACAAATATTTCATTTGATCCTCACAACAACCCTAGGAGGTAAGTACTATTTTTATCCCCATTTTGCAGTTGGGGAAAACTGAGACAAATAGAGGTCAGCTTGCCTTGCCCAGAGCCATGTAGCTAGGGGTCTGAGGCTGGATTTGAACTTCCTGTCTAGAGACATAATGCAAAGATAGTTTTTCTTTTTTTAAGGTAAAAGAATTGATGCATAAAATTTCAGTGTGTATAAATACAAATGTGCATAACAAAAATATAGGCTTGTCTAAAATTTCTTAACTGAAAATAGTTATCAGAATTTTATTTGACTGCAAGTTCCTTTAGGATATGATCTGTATCGATTGTCTTTGTGTCTCTGACATAACCCAGGACCGAACCTTACACATAGAAAAGGTAGATAAATATTTCCTGGATACACATATGAATGACAAAGCTGCTAACATTCCATCTTACTGTAAATGAGTACTTCTTTGCGTCATTGATTCATAGGGATTCACAGCTACAGAAAGTTTCAGCCTTTAATGGTCATGCGATTGGGAACTGGAAACAACCACAGATATCATATGGTACAACTCCCTTATTTTATAAATGAGGAAATGAATTCTGAAAGATGTGACATATTGTACTAGAGATCACAAGGTGGCCATGATGACGATGATAACTATTATTATAATTGTTGCCAGTCTAAACCAGGATATCCATTGATATGGATAAGTCCCAGTATGGGAGCTCCCTCTACCAAATGCAAACACCAAGGCAGGCCCTCTAGCCACACCATACTATCTCTAATAATAAAAATAGCAAACATCTTTAGTGCTTCAGTATTTACAAAGTTCATTATATTCATTATCACGGTTTAGCCAATAAATAAAAGGGTCAATAGATAACCAAATTCAAATCCAGTTCTTACTCCAATCCAAGTACTTTTTTAATTGGCATTAGACTTTTTTTCATAAAGACTTTGTAAGGTTAAAGAAATAGGTATATTGGTTCAGTAAGTGTTGATGTCTTTTTTGCTAATTTTCAGGGGGCAGGGAAGGAATAGTAGCATGGCAGGTTTTCCATTCCTGTGGAATTACATCTTCAAGATACATTAAAAATCCATTTCTGGGGGTCTTTAAATATATTGACTCCAACATGTATTCCTCTGTGTGTATTTGATCCCAACCAGTCACTCCTCCTAACTTCATCTTCTTACAGCTAATCCCATTTCACATCACAGCACACTGGGTACCAACATCCTAATGTCCAAAAGTGGCCCTTTTACTACCATTGACATTGCAGATTATTATGGAAACTCTGATAAATCTCTCATTTTGTACCTATTTCTTATTTCCAATTTCATCTATAAGTATTTTGAACCAACTTAATTGAGTTAATTAAAAACTAAACTTCATTAATTTAAAATTTTTTTCTTCAAAACCCTTATCTTCCATCTTAGACTCATTACTGTATATCGTTTCCAAAACAGAAGAATAATAAGGGCTAGGCAATGGGGATCCAGTGACTTGCCCAGGGTCATATAGCTAGAAAGGATTGAGGCCAGATTTGAACCCAAGATCTCCCATCTCTAGACCTGGTTCTCAATCCACTGAGCTGCCCCCTCATATAAAGCTTTTTGCAGACTTGGTTCATGCGCGTTGAGGATGGGGTAGTTAATGTTTGGTTTACAATTTGTAGTCTTAAAAGCTCTTAGAGAATAACATTTTAATGTGTCAGTCATTAGGCTCAAAGTCAAAAATGTCTTGCCCTGGTGTCTGCTTATTTTTCCATTTTCTCAAGCCTTGTAACATATTAACCAACCATCATAAATGATTACTACCTTCAGTTGTTTTTGTAACGTAGGCTGGTGACTTATTGCCTTCCAAGGCATTCATCAGCGTGTGAATGAGCAGCCCTGTAGCAGATTTGGAGGAAAGGCAGATACTGATTTTAAAGTCATGCATGATACTCAGAAAAGCAGTAAGCCTCACGGATTAGTCTCTAGAATTAAATGGCACTTGGTTGATGAATTCAGCTCATTGCTCCTTCTATATCTGCTCTCCTTTTTCTTCTCCCCAATTGTCATTCTACTTTCTCTACTGGAGTCTTGGTTAAACTGAGTCAGAGGAGAACTATTTCCCTCAGAAATTACTCATGTGTTAAATACTTATGTTAGAAATGCTTCCAAGATTTAAGCAAAGATTAATATTGATTGCTAGGAAGACATTCATATGGAAGAAGCAAAAAGTATTGTTTTAAAGCAGTTTGGTCATGACCAAAATCAATTTCCTCCCTCCATTTCTATCCCAAACTTGTTTTCATAAGATTGCTTTAGTTTAAGGACAGGTTTTTCTTTTTTCTTTTTTTCCCCCTTAAACCCTTACCTTCTTACTTAGTATCAATTCTAAGACAAAAGTGGTAAAAGCTAGGCAATCGGGGTTAAGTGACTTGCCCAGAGTCACACAGCTAGAAAGAGTCTGAGGCCAGACTTGAGCCCAAGTACTCCCCATCCCAGCCCTGGTGTTCTTTTTTTTCCTTAAGTTTTATTTTGAATATTTGCCCCTAGTTACATATTTCATGTTCTTTCCCTCTCCCCCATAAACCCCCTTAGCTGATGCACAATTCCACTGGGTTTAAATGTATCATTGATCAAGACCTAATTCCATACTATTGATAGTTGGGCTAGAGTTATCATTTAATGTCTCCATCCCCAGTAATATCCCCATCAGCCCATGTGTTCAAGCAATTGTTTTTCTTCTGTGTTTCTCCTCCCACAGTTCTTCCTCTGAATGTCAGCCCTGGTGTTCTATCCACTGTAATATCTAGCTGCCCCAAGCAATAGACTTTTAATGAATGACTATTGAATTTAATCAAAGTTCAAATCTTAGATAATATGAAACATTTTTGAAGCCAATTTAGTGCTCACCTCATTTTTTATTTTATAGAGAATCACAATTAAATTTAACTTGTGATATATAATCACTTGGATGTGATGAAAATAAATATAAAAATAAAATAAAAGTAATAATAAATAATAAATTTTATCCATCATTATCATTATATATCCATTTATATCTCAGAGAAGTACAGAATAACTTTTATATTTTATATATTTATATATTTTTATATATTGGACCATTCGAGTCTGAAATGCTTTGGAGGAAAATGGAAACCACATATTATTCAAGCTCATGGGTAAAGTGATGAAGCTAAGAAGAGGTTC
The DNA here is from genome assembly GCF_016433145.1 of Gracilinanus agilis. Lineage (NCBI taxonomy): Eukaryota > Metazoa > Chordata > Mammalia > Didelphimorphia > Didelphidae > Gracilinanus > Gracilinanus agilis. The sequence goes on along the minus strand of NC_058134.1, from coordinate 265,037,001 downwards.
ATGTAATTTGTTCAGTATCATGTAGTAGCAAACAGACAACATAGGATACTGGAAAGAGTAACTGAATTTGGAGTCAGAAGCTCTAGGTTTGAGTCCTGGCTCTGCCACTTCTTAGCTGGGTGACATTGAAAAAAAAATCTCTTTACCTCTATGAGCCTCAGTTTCCTCATCTGTAAAAAAAGTCCCTTCTAGTTCTGCAATGACATGATTCCATGATCCATGCTTTCTGACACAATAGATTCTACACTAACATAAATATAGACATTGATATAGATATGGTTATATGTTAATACCAAGAGAAGTTCACCTGTGTGGAAAATTTTCCATGTGGAAGTTTTCTTCTTAAATGTAGCTATGCATATTCTTCAGTTTTTTCACCTTAATGAGTTGCCTGGGGCATTGAGAGACTAATATATTTGGCCAAGGTCACCCAGCTAGTACGTTTCAGAGAAAAGACATGAAATGAAGTCTTCCTTTCTCCAAGGTTGACCCTCCATCCACCATAGTACCCTGCCATCATAGTGCTTCATTAGTATTTACTGAATTAGGTCATCCTCATCTGCATATGAATATACAGTTTGTGGCAAAGGCTGGATTTGAATTCTAAGGCCAATTCACTTTACCAACGGTAAAGAGACAGTGACAGAAACAAAGGGAAAAGAAGAGTAAAGGAGAGGAAGAGAGAAAAAGGAGAGAAAGAGACAGAAATATAATATGTTTATGATAAAAATAAATACTATCTACACATTTGAGTTACAATTATTAAATGAAATTCCTCTCTTACTATGTTAGACTATAAGCTTCATGAGGGCAGGAATCATTTCCCATCAAAACTTTGTATCTCCCCTAGTGATTCAAAGAGTACTCATGGACCCAGAGACCCTTAATAAATATCACCACCACCTCCTCCTACATGAGGCTCTTATACAAATTATATTCAATCAAATATGCTCCCTTAGAAATAAATTTTGCTCTCTTTTTGTCTTCCACAGATCATTTAATTAGGGCAGGGAAACCCCAGTAGAAAAGCCCCTTTTGCATGCAGATAATCACCTCTAGTCTTAGAAAGTTACCTAGGGCACTGAGGGACAAAGCAACTTGCCCATAGTCTTAATGCCAGTATATGTCAGAGCTAGGACTTGAACCCTGATATTCCAAACTCTAAAACTCACTCTCCACCTACTACATCACACTGCCTTTCCCCTGCACATAGTAGGTGTTTAATAAATGTTTCTTGATTTCAGTTAGACTGAATCATCCCCACTTACATGTGACTATCTAGGTATTCCAAAGAAGTTATGTATGAGAGTGGAATTCTCCAAGTAAAGAGAGGCAGGAGTACCTATAATGGAGACATTCAGAGTTTAATCTCCTGGATGTCTGTCTGCAGCGCATTTGAGGCGAATGAGGATGAGTGAGGAGATGACAGGTGTATTATCAGCTCTAGGGGCATAAACCAAGTTAATTCTATGAATGTCTCTTCTCTCCTCTATCTTGTCTGGGAGCCAAGATTAAATCAACAAATTTGCAGTGTGCTTCATTTTATATATCCTAAAGGCAATCTTTTGCTCTTAATGCTTCTTGGGAAAAAATATACAATTTCACTCTATAAATATCCAACATTTAAGTAAAATGTAAAAAATATAAACATTCTACAAATAGTCAACATTCTTAAAATGCTGATTGTTGGACCCCCAGCAAAAACTTCATCATACCTACACTTTTCTTGAGAATGTCTCAAAAGCATTATAAAAACTCAATTTATTTTCATTTTGACAATATGAATACAATGATTTAATTTTATTATTCATAAGCTCTTCTGATCTGAAGTATCTAATAATATTTATTTCTTTATTTCTTTTTTTAAGTGTGTTTCTAAATCAGTGATTCCCAAAGTGGGCGCCACCCCCACCCGGGGGTGCTGCAGCAATCCAGGGGGGCAGTGATGGCCACAGGTGCATTTATCTTTCCTGTTAATTGCTATTGAAATGTTTTAAATTAATTCCCAGGGGCACTAAGTAATATTTTTTCTGGAAAGGGGGTGGTAGGCCAAAAGAGTTTGGGAACCACTGATCTAAATGGTCAAAGTGTTATCATAATCCTTAGGCAAATTAAGAATTGTAAGGACTAGTAGTAATTGGTTTCCAAAAAGCTTTAGATGTCTTTTTGTGTGGCTATTCCATTTATTTTATTTTTTATGTCTGCCCTGACCAGAGAATTCTTCACCTTGTAGACAATCTGCTGGTGATGAGTAACTTATTCTTTGCTAGATGGGTCTTCAGGCAGCAGACTCGCATAGGGTTTCTGTTGAAACTCATCAGGGCTTAACATTTTCTGGCATCATGTTCAAGAACTCGTGGTCATTCCCAGGCCGTAGTAAGGCATCAGAATTAAGTAGATAGTAGGATCCTATATTTGAACCTAGAAGGGATCTTATACATCACCTGGTCCAAAAATATTTTTAAAAATCCCTCCACATAGGAGGAAGAAATGAAGAGCCAGGGAACTGAAGTGATTTGCTCAATGTCACACAGGTAGTAAGTGTAAGAGTTAGATTTTGAACCCAAATCTTCCAGCTCCAAATCTATCAAAACCTTCTACTGAACTACTCCATGAAGGATGTATGGAAGAATTTTTTTGGTCAATCTCTGGGTGCTTCTGATACTCTTTTCCTGCTAGTTTGCTGCTTCAAACTTGCTCTGCACCAGGAAAAGAGATAACCAAGTTTGTTAGAATAGTGTCTAAAATAAGCATAATTAGGCTATGAGTAAGGATCCAAGTGGGCCAGTTAGATGGTGCAATGGGTAGAGTGCTGGTCCTCAAGTCAGGTAGGCTCATCTTCACTGAATTTAAATCTGGCCTCAAACATTTGCTTAGCTATGTGACCCTGTCACTTAACAAGTGACTTAGCAAGTCACTTAACCTTATTTGTCTCAGTTAATTTACAAAGTAAAAATAACACCTTGGGGTTTTTTGTTGTTGTTTTGAGTATTTTGGCTTATTGCTTCTGAAAGTTTCCACCAAAAAGAAACATCAATGTGTCCTATTTGGTAATGACTCAGGAAAAATTAATTTAGTGGCCAAAAATGCTACTTTTAAACATTAAATAGTTATATCATGGGCTTTTCCCCCCAGATTTTCAGGGTAGGTATAAACATTAATAAACAAACAGATACTTCCTTACCGCTGTTTCACTTGAACAGTATAGTGGGACCTCATTTTAAGTAAACTTAATACATGGGAATTCAGGTACACATGATTGGAAATTCAAAAAAAAAATAAAGGCAGAAAAATAAGTAAAATAAAATTTCTAATTATGTGCTAAATCCACTCCATTGATCAGTTGACCAGATCACCCTCAGTCACTCTGAGAAGCATTAGTGATCATGACATGGTTTGGGGCCCAACATTAGCTCCAGAATGAGACTCGTCCTGAGTTTTCCCTTGTAACAAATGATGTCCGCATCAAAGCAATGCTTCTTCATTTAATTGACTCTGTTTGGTTATTAATAATGGTTCCAAAGTTCAAGATTGCTGATCCTGATAGCTCTGAGAAGCCTAAGAAAAGTCTTCAAGAGCCTAGTTCTGTTCATATGAGAAATATTTATTGAATAGTGGAATTCACCATTATGTATGCTTTTCAACTTACTCAAAGGGTCGTGGGAATGACTCAGTTACATAAAACAAGGTCCTATTGTACACACAAGAGTGGTATCTGCAGCAATGTGAAATGGTTCCATATTATAGGATGGGAAATCAAGATAAATGGCCTTGAGGTTGAAAACACCAGGTGAGAAAAGGAGCTGGAAATAAGATTTCGGGAGAATGTCCAGGACAGCCCCAGGCAGCTTCTCAGTGCTCCCTCTGAACTCCTCCTCCCTGGAAATACACTTCAAAAATGAACGATTCCAAAATTAAAGTGTCTCTAACCTGTTGTGCAGAGTCTCTGTCTGGTAGAATGATTTCCAGAAAGATAAAGGCTATAAAACCCTTTGAGACATATTTGAAGTGATTGTTTTTAGATAATTGGGGAATTGCCCTAAGGCTCTTTTTTATGATTAAATAAATGTTTTTATTGATGCTCTTTTTATTGCTTTGATGTCATTTCCCAATGATTCACATACCCCCCCCCCAACAGAACTCTCCCTAGAAACAAAGAAGCATAGTTTAGAAGAGTAAGTCAACACACAGTCCATGCCTGATAACATATGCCTAATTAGATTCCAATAATCCTGCCCTTCTCCACTGAGAGGAAGGAGATGTGATTTGCCAATTGAAGTCACTATTTGGACTGACCTTCCCAGCAAGAAGGGCTCAGCTTAGATTGAGGCAGTGTTTGTGTAGAGGAAGCGGAAACTCTATGATGATTTCATTTAAAATGAACTCTGCTATATATTTAAGTCCATCATTGCTCATCACCATGAGAGTTCAAGTCCCATTGAGTTGACCATCCCACCATCCAATTATATCTTTGTCCAAACTGTCATTATTATTTCATTCCATTGAGTCTTAAGATCATGGAGTCAGAAGTAGAAAGAACCTTAGAAGATCCAGGGAGTTCTAAAGCATTTTGGGCATCATGGTCCCCTCTGGCGGTCTGGTGAAGCCTAAAGACTCCTCCTCAAATTGTCTTTAATTGACTAAAATATATATGATTGCAAAGGAAGCCAATTATATAGAAATGCAGTGGTCAAAATATTGGGAGAAAAAATATCAAGGACCTCAATGATAAGAGCAAATGATCTAACCCCCTCATTTTACAAATGAGAAAGCAGAGTTCCTGAGAACTTAGATGGCATATTCAGTCACCCAGGGACAGAACGAAGATTTGAATTAAATCTTCTGATGTCAAATGTAGCCTTCTTTGCATTGTACCACAGTAATCTTCAGATTCCTCAATTCCCCTTTCTGCTGCCTAAAGCATTTATTCTGTAGGTTAGCTTGTATATCTTTAAAGTATTGAGTTGTTTGTCTTAAAGCTAATTCTAGTTTTCTAGGACTTCTCTATTCACAGACCCATGCAGTTTGAATTTGTTAGACTGTGCCTGGTTCTAAACCGTTCTTTCTCTTCTTGAATTAGAAGTGTTTTGAGAAAATGCTCCTAATTTGTTCTGGCTCCCTTTATTAAATTCAAACATTTATTAAGTAGCCACTATGTGCAAGGCATTGTAGAGCATTAGAAGTATAGTGCCAGGGGGGCAGCTGGGTAGCTCAGTGGATTGAAAGCCAGGCCTAGAGACTGGAGGTCCTAGATTCAAATCTGACCTCAGACACTTCCCAGCCGTGTGATCCTGGGCAAGTCACTTGACCCCCATTGCCTACCCTTACCACACTTCTGCCTTGGAGTCAATACACAGTATTGACTCCAAGAAGAAAAGTAAGAGTTTAAAAAAAAAAAAGAAAGAAAGAAAAGGAGTATAGTGCCAAGGGGAGCAAAGGAAAAATGCCTCCAGGAATATCCAAAGACAGAGAAGGTATCAACAGGGAAATCATTATAGAAACCATTGAGATAAGCCTTTGAGGGAAAATAAAGAATCTAAAATGGAAGGTCTAAGATTGGTAAGAAAGATGGGAAAATTCAGAAACTGGTATGAAATTCTCCAATTTATGCCAAAACAAAATTCATTTTAATCCATTTTGAATTAAAAATAGCATTTGTCACAGCACCTTGAACATAGGTACTTAATAAGTGTTTAAAACAAGCCTTTGTCATAAATGACACCACTTTCCATATGCCAAGAAAAAATTCAAGTTATTACTTTACTTTTATGCCACAAAAATCAGCACATCTGGGACACGGAGTCATTGATGCAGAAATCCATAGTCATTTTTAGCTAATGCTGAAAAAAAAAGATTCCAGGGCTAACTCTCCATCCAAAATGAAACAGGAAAAAAAAATCTATCATAGTTCATCTAAATCCAATTCACAAATAAATCAAGACGTCACCCCCCTCCGTGATGTTATCAGACTTCTTCAAAAGGAAGAATGGACAACTTTCAACAACGAAATAGAGAAGATGCTCTGAGCTAAGAGAGAAGACATTCATACAAGAAGCTATTTAAAATGCTTAGAATTTGGGGTCAGAAAATAACATACATAACACTAAGAAACCATTAGTTTCTTATGGTCAAGCCGTTTGTCTGGCAAAGACAAAATCTCTGAGAATGAAACGAGCCTAGGGTTCTACTATCAACTGTTCTCTACATACTAACCCAAAATGGGATAAGGAAACACACTTTCCTCCTCTCAGCCGATAGATAGCTGGGGACTATGGATGAAGAACATTGTCAGACGGAGCTTCTGGGCCTAAGAAAGGGATCACTGGAGGAATGTTCCAACAAAAAGACCATGGTTTGAAAACAATAAGTAACAATAAAAATTTTTTAAAAGACCCCAAAATACCCAGAAAAATAAAAACTCAATTAATTTCACTCTCTTAAGCCTTTTATTAACTTTACAAATTCACAGAGTTTCGAGTTAGAAAGGAACCCAGCAACTATGTAATTCAACCCACAAATGTTCACTGTGGTACACCACCAAATGCCCATCCAGCCTTTATTTAAATACCTTTTCTGTGGATTGAAGAAAAAACATAATGACAAAAAGTTACTATGAATTTAATAATGATTTTCAATGAGTTCATATTTTGTTATCATAATAGCCATGACATACACTTTAAAATAGCAATATATATGTCTTGTTTATTCAAAGTAAAGAGATCTTGTTACTTATTCATGGATTTGCATATGGCTTCATAGACTCCTTCCAATAATTGCTCAATCCCCCCTGGGCATCTGCAACACTCAGGTTTAGAATAGCTCTTCTAGCTTAGCACATTTTTACCATAAAAAAAATACACTCTCTTATTCTTGAATTTTTTCCTTTGCATTTCAATGAATTTTAAATACCAAAATGTGTGCTACTTGACACACGCATTCAACAAATATTTATAAAAACTCCCTACTACGTGAAAGTCCCTTTTAGACATTGGGTATAAATGGATGAAATGAAGCCCAGACACTGCTTTTGAGTACTCATCATGCAGAGGTCAACAGGGGAAAGGGAAAAGACAAAAGATGGGTTCACTAATAATAATAACTAGAAGACTTTAAGGTTTTCAATTGCATTTTATTTATCATCATAAGTCCATGAGATAAACACTGTCACCATTATTTATCTCTTTTTTTACAGATGAGAAAACTGAGGTCTTGAGTTTTCATGATAGATGCAGGTTCACACAGAGTTAGTAAGAGTTTGAAGCAGGAATTGAACTCGGTCTTTTGTTTTTAAACCCTCACCCTCTGCCTTAGAATCAACACTGTGTATTGTTTCCAAGGCACAAGAGTGGTAAGGGCTAGGCAATGGGGGTCAAGTGACTTGCCCAGGGTCACATAGTTAGAAAATGTCTGAGGTTATTTTTGAACCCAGGACTTCTCATCTCTAGATCTGGTTCTCTATACACTGAGGCATCTACCTTGCCCTGAAACTGGGTTTTAAACTCTAAAGTTAGGGCTTGACTCTAAATCCAGTGTTTTATCCACTAGGTTGGTGGTATCAGATTCTAATAGAAAGGAGGTGGGGGGGCTTCTAAGCTTACATAAGATCCTTGCAGCCTGCATGTTGACTTAGAAAACCACATATTCTTATTATCTAAATTATATTGCGTTTATTTTGTTAAATGTTTCGCAATTATATTTTTATCTGCTTTGGGCCACCCTCAGGAGCTTGGCAGGCTGCATATATGTGTTTAATGTCTGTTCTATACCACTACTGTCTCAACTATAAGTTGTCTTGTATGAAATAAGTACGAGTCATTAAGTCAACTAGCATTTATGAATTGCCCATTCTGTGCCAGGGCACTGTGCTAAGTACTTGGACATTTTTGCTAAGTTCTGGAAATACAAAGGAAATGCCCAAATAAGATGTCCTGAAGACTTTGAAGAGATCACTTTCAGCTGGGTGGATCAGGGAATGCTTCAAGGAGAAGGTGATTCTGAGTTGGGTCTTAAAGGAAGTGAAGAATAGTCCAATAGACCAAGTTGCAGAAGGTACGAGGAGGGCGAAGGAGAGAGGCCATGGGCTTAGAAAATTATACCTGGTAATTATATCTGAGTCAAACTATAATCACAGATTTATTGCTAAAAGGATCTTCAAGTCTGAGGAGTTCTATCCCTTCATTTTATGGAATAACATGGAAACGGTACCCCAGAGAAGTTAAGTGACTTCCCCATAGCTACCAAGGACATGAGAGGGTATTTGGCCCCAAGCCTTCCTGATTCCAAGGCCAGCTCCTTTTCCACAAAATGGCACTGTCTTTGAGTGCCATCATAACAATTTCATGAATCTGTGGCCAAATAAATTGCTATAGCTCAATGGGAAATCTGATTGATTCAAGAAAGTATTTTGGTTAAGGGAAAGTGTTCAGTCATAATCAAGGAGGGTTCAACCCAAGACCCATTGCTTCCATGCAACAGGAAAATAAAACCTTTTGGTTTTGTTGTTGTTGGGTCATTTAAGTCCCATTCAATTTTTCTTGACCCCATTTGGGGTTTTTGAGGCAAAGATACTAGAGTGGTTCACCGTTTTGTCCTCCAAGTTATTTTACAGGTGAGGAATTGAGGCAAATAGGGTTAAATGACTTGACAAGGGTCACACATCTAGTAAGTATCTGAGGTCAAATTTGAATTCATTAAGATGAATCTTCCTGACTTCAAACCCAATGCTCTGTCTACTCTACCATCTAGCTGCCACAGAATAAAGCCGAAGTTCTGCCAAAATTTTTTATTCACAAAACCTTTTTCAGTCATTTGTTCTCTACTGGAGCCTGATTGATTCATTTTAGTTCTCTTCAAGAATTTAGAAAATAAGAAATCATGGAAAAAGGTAAAAAGCTCAGCATTAGAGTGAGATGTGAAAAGGATTAATGCATCACAGGTACAAAGAGAACTTTGGGGAATTAATTTTCTTCCTTCAGCTATTATTACTCTCTATCTCCTACACATATTACCTGAAGAGCCCCTGAATCAAAATCCATTACCTTGGAAATTTCGAAGCAAAATGAAAGCAACAGTGAGATGTAATGAAAACAGAAGGAAGATGGGAAGCAAGAGGGAGGAAGAAGGAAGGAAGGAAGGAAGGAAGGAAGGAAGGAAGGAAGGAAGGAAGGAAGGAAGGAAGGAAGGAAGGAAGGAA
>NC_058134.1:264929022-265027586 GCF_016433145.1 Gracilinanus agilis | reverse complement strand
GGGAAGGGAAGGGAAGGGAAGGGAAGGGAAGGAAGGAAGGAAGGAAGGAAGGAAGGAGACGCCTCAGCTTAATGCCCACTCCTCACTATCCCCCTAAACTCTTCTCTTTAAATATCCTTCTCCTTCCTCATTGCCCCACATCCTCTTCCCAGTGTCTTACCTCATTAGTCTTGTCACTTTCCTATTGCCTAAATCCTCAGTTTCCCCAGTAACTCACCTGATTCTTTACCCCATTATTATTACATTAACCACTCAACTTCTTGGAACCTTTCAAGTATTTAGATATTACATCTTGCTACATAGGCAAATTTCAAGCAACACTTAGTGATCACTAATATCTTTTGGGATGGCAGAGTATATTTTCTAAAACATGAGTGAAAAAGTACTCCTCTTTGATGGAGGGGAAAAGGAAGGCCAGAGACTCGAATGTAAAGATATATCTAAATAATGGTATTCTCTGTCTTCTCTTGCTACGTGGAGAAAAAGAGAGACATCACATTTACTGTCTTTCCTCTGATGTTTAATCATTAACGGAAGCAATTTCTAAAACAACTAAGGAAAAACAATAACTAAAATAGTAGTCATAATCCATGATTCTTAAAGTAATTCAGAATATTTGATTATTGAACCATAGAAATAAGAGAAAAAATTACTTTCTAAATCCATGCAAGGAAAAAAGTGGGCAAACTAAGGATTAGTGGGTAAGTAACCAGAATGTATCTTGGCATTTCATAAGTAGTAACATTTTGTGAGATAAAGAAAGTCTAGGTTCTAGACTCAGGGCTTCCACTGACCTGAGATTAGATACGTCATTGAACTTCTCTGATCCTCAGTTTTTACCATCTGCAAAATCAATGGAAAAGTAATTACAATTTTATTTTTTGAGAGAGTCAAATGTATTCTACACAAGATTACTTCTTTTTCACAATTGCTTATTGCTTATTTGGCTTTGATTGACATTTGGTTTTTCATTCAATTTTTTTCCGTTGACAAGCATTTATTTCTTTCTCCCATGGAAAGAAAAGAAAAACACCAGTGTAATGAATAAATATAATCAAGCAAAATGCATCTTGACTCCATCACCTCTCTCTCAAGAGGTGGGAGGAGGCAGCTAGGTGACCTGAAGACAGTGAGTCATAGGTTCGAATCTGTCCTCAGACTTCCAAGCTCTGTGACCATGAACAAGTCATTTAACCCTAAATACCTAGCCCTTGCTGCCCTTCCGCCTTATACCAACACTTAGTGTTAATTCTAAGACAGAAGGTAATGGTTTTCTTTTTTTGTTTTTAAACCCTTGTACTTCGGTGTATTGTCTCATAGGTGGAAGATTGGTAAGGGTGGGCAATGGGGATCAAGTGACTTGCCTAGGGTCACACAGCTGGGAAGTGGCTGAGGCTGAGTTTGAACTTAGGACCTCCTGTCTCTAGGCCTGACTCTCACTCCATTGAGCTACCCAGCTGCCCCCTGGTTTTCTTTTAAAAAAGAGGTCTTAGTCTACTTCATCATCAGGACTCTGGAATCATGACTGATCATTGCATTGATCAGAGTTCTTCCTTTTTTCAAAGTTGTTCATTTCTTACAGTATTGTTGCTGTTGTATAAATTGCTTCCCTGATTTTGCCCACTTTCCACCTCAGTTCATTCATTTTAAGCAGTAAATAGAAATTTTAGAGTCACTAGTTGGGAGTTATAATCATGCAAAGGAATGGAATCTAGTCCAGTTATTAGTGATGTGCATGTTTATTCAAGTGAATATTTGATTTAGAATAACCTAGAAAAAAAGTAAACTAGTTCTCTTCACCAATTACCTACAAAACTTCAGTTACATTAATTTTGTCTGGGAGTAGCACAATACCATCATTTAATTCACTGTTTTGAATTTGCATTGACCTAACCAAAAAAAGCTACTACTAAGCCTGAGCTGGGTCTTTTTAGCAGGGCTGGATTCAGCTATGGGTCTTTGAGTTTCCAGCCGAATCTGGGTGATTTTGCAGAAAGATGTGAAATGCAGTAAAGAAATATAAAAATAAAAATTAGATTAAGCCCAATTATTTGGAATTTAGCCTAAAACAAAAATTGATTGAGTTCTGCCCAAAGAGGCTAGTTGTTTCCTGAGCCAGGAACTACTGTGGAACCCCAGCAGGAAGTGTGCTGCATAGCAGGATCGCATTACACCCTTGTTTTATGGTTCATTTCACTTATTTAATGCAATCTGAGAACCTGCAAAAGGAGCATGCTAGAAGGGAGGAACGTTGTTGTTTTTTATAATTGAGTTTCTTTGAATCAAAATATTTGTCTTTACAAGGTGCTTAAAGTTAATAGGCTTTTTACAGATGCTCAACAAAGGCATTTTTCATCTTCCCCCAAATGTGATCACCACAGAAAAATGTGTTCCTCCAGTAGTTGAGTTCGGCTTCATTCACTGTCTTACACATCCATCTTTGAACCTAGGAAAAAAACAAAAGGCAACCTTTCCTCCAGTCGTTCTAAATTATTTTAAATGTTACTTGTGTGCACTGCTAAGGTCTCTCTTTGTGCCAGATACTGATGGTTTCATTTGAGAGATCAGGATTGTTTTTAAGATGCAAAAGAAGCTTTCCTTAGTTTTGGCAAAGGCTCTAATTCTTCCAAATGTGTTCCTTGAAAATGTGGGGAATGAACAGCTGGATACCGCCGCTGCAGCATATGTTGTATTAACGCTCTGTCTGTTTTTCCCTACAGTGATCTCAGTATGAACAACATCACTAAGCTGCCCCCAAACCCCCTGCACAATCTCCGCTTCCTAGAAGAATTGTAAGTATCATTGTATTCTTGATGGGTATAGTCGACACTGGACACATTCCTGTATTTGTCTCTCATACTTACTGTGGGAACCAGATAAAACAGTGTAAGAAAGCTGTCAGCACCCGATGCTTTGGGCACATGAGGAAACACTTATAAGGGTTTAAAAAAAACAGATTCCTTGTGATTCTGGAAATGAACTTATATATATACATATATAAAAAAAAGAGTAACGGTGAGGCTACAACTTTCTAAGGTGAGGCCGAGCCAAGCAAATTAAAATTTTAAAACAAGGGCTTTTTAAAAGAGCTGGATGGCTTTTTGGAAATAGTTAAGCAGCAGGATATTAAAAGTTTGAATACTGGTTCATGTTTATTAAAATAGCAAGTAAGGCCATAATCAAAACCAAAAACCTGTGGCCTCATTCTGGTTGTGTCAAGGACAATTGAGCCCACATTTCATAGCACCGAGCCTTCTTGTCCTAATCACTTTTAATTACTGTTTCCCTACTTTTAAATTTAGCTTCCCTCAAGGCTAACTAGTAAAAATGAAATCCCACAAAGAACTTAGAACTGGGCTATTACAAACTCACTGTAAAAAAATGTAGACAGCAAAAATTAGTTAACGATACACAAAGGAATTTTGATTAAGACAAGTAATCACTTGCCAGAAGATGAAAGGAAGTGTGTACACCAAAAATCTCAGTTTAAGAAAATCCATCTGAAACTCTTGCCCTTTGGTGGGATGAAGATTAAGGAAGTGATACCCTGCAGTCTTCAAGAAGAGAGATTGGTGCCACCAGTTGTCTAAATCCTTTGACTATTGATTAAAGAAAGTGTTCAGGCGCTGACCTCTTTTGAAAAAGATTTCTTTATAAACCCAAAAAACCAGGACCCAGTTTGGAGAATAGTTTAAATTGCTACTTGACCGCAAAATTCTCTACTGGAGGTGGAAACAAATCTAAGATCAAAACCAAATTACATTTTTCTTATCATTTCTTTACAAGGACAGCAGACTCAGATTTCAGTTTACTGGCATTGTCTCTCCTTTTTATCTTTGGATGGCCATATGTTTTAATCAACCTCTCTGGGCTCTCTACATCAGTTGAAGAAGTTATGTTATTATTAAAGGTTATCTTCTAGATTCCATAACCAAACTCTTGATTAGTCTTTTTTTTTTAAAAAAAAAAAACCGTTAACTTCTGTGTATTGGCTCCTGGGCAGAGGAGTGGTAAGGGTAGGCAATAGGGGTCAAGTGACTTGCCCAGGGTCACACAGCTAGGAAGTGTCTGAGGCCAGATTTGAACCTAGGACTTCCCATTTCTAAGCCTGGCTCTCAGTCCACTGAGCTACCCAGGTGCCCCCTCTTGATTAGTCTTAAGATGAAGCTCGACTCTGAATTATCCAGATGTCTGGTTTTTCCTCCACTCTCTGTGACTCCTTGCCTGATTTTTTAGCTATTTCACTGCCCATTAGCACCTCTCTGAGAGAGTGGGCTGAGCAGGAAAAGTTAGAGAGAAGCTGCTACTTGTTAACAACTTGGATATAAGTTTTCATGAAAGATGAAGTAGATCCTATTACCTGAATTGTTTTAAATTTGCTGGTAGATTTCAATGACCAATATTTTTCTTCTTTCCTCGTTGCAATGAAATGCTTTAAAGAATGCACAGATGCTTTATCCCAGAGATGTATAGTCTCTATAAACATGTTAAGTACAAAATTTACCATCCTATTTCTTTGTACTCACCCTATGATGGAGAAGTATCTTTTTCCTTTATGTTTAGGATAACTAATAAAGCAGTGAGACATTCACTTCTAGTGGAACTTTTCTGGTCAAGTCAAACATAAAGAGGCCTTGATTTAGCCACCCAGTTCAACCACAAATTAATTCATTTGTGTTCATGAAATGGTTTCTATCTCTACCCAAGATGGAATTTCCAGTAAAAATAATTGAAGAATATTCAAATAATAACAAAAAATTGAAAACATTTTAATTACACTTGCTATGGATGATACTATTTTTGTACTTTTGTGCGCAAATATTTTGTCATTATTTGACTGCATGTGAAGTTTGTCAGACTAACCTTTAGAAAGTCAAAAGAAAAATCAATTCTTTATTTCTACTTCCATTCTTAACCTAATAACTTTAACTGGGGGTTCTTTGATTCATTCTTCATTTGTGACACAAAGAAAGAGGATTTGTTGAACCTGACAAAGTGATCAACCATACTTGGTTTACTCTTTTGTTTCCAAGGCTAAATATTGTTGATGACTGTGGTGGCTGGTAGTGTAGAGGGGATGTTTGTGTATTGGATGGGGAAAGAAAGAAAAGGAAGAAGGTACAAAAGAGTTGTTATTACTTATTATGTTTATAAACATAGGTAATTTCTTTTAACTTCTCCAGGCCTCAATATCCTTGTCTGTAAAATGAGGCAGGAGAATAGATGATCTCTAAGATCCTTTCTAGCTCTAAGTTCTTTAATTCTAGAACTCGCTTATTTGTAATTTAATCCTCAATTCTAAATATTTGTTTATTTCTGTAAACCTGTGTTTTTCCACCCTGTCTCTACACTAGTCCAAAGCAGATTTTCAACCCAACTTTTGTTATCAAAAGTTGTCTTAACATTTCTAAACTCAACAAGCAAACTTGAGTCTGAGTTATTATTTTCCTTATTCTTTCATCTCATTCCTCCCACTCCAACCTCCTTCCTCCTTCTGTCTTTCTGACCTCAATTCCCAAGCCACATAAAGTGGCACAGAGGCTACAGAGTTGAGTAAATTGAAGCAAGAATTGTGCATGTTATACAACAACATAGTTTGGGTTGGAAAATGACAATATCATATTTTTCTTCATTATGATAATTAATGCCTATTAAAAATTTTTATTTATTTGAATCTTTAGACGTTAAAATTTATACATCATATGTTTAAAAGCAGGGATATAGCCTCAGTAAATAATTTGACATACAGATAAATTTAATGAAGAAATAGTATTTATTTAAGGTAACAAATTGTCATTAACAAAGCCAAATATAAGATATATGTGTGTGTGTGTGTGTGTGTGTGTGTGTGTGTAATGTGTATATGAATGTGTGTGCCTATGTGTGAATAATTCTGAGAAACCATGTAGGTAGACATTGTCTTCAATGGTGCAGGTTACAATCCCTCCATATCTTATACCTTCAATTCCTGTGACTTTGTGTCTTCATAGAAATCCTTTTCAGAGGATCTAACCAACACAATACCAACTTTCCTCCAATTATTTTAATATTTCATGGACATTGCTGAAAAACTGGTTCCATTTTTCTATACCAAAAACTTGGTAAAAAAAAGCAGCCAATTAATCTAAATATCCAACGTTGCCCACAAATTCCAATTACATATCCAGTTTCTTCTTTTAGTATCTTTAAACAATCTATACATTAAATAAACTTGTTAAATAGCTATTTTGTTCTTTTTCCGCAGATAAATGCTATAATCATATTTAATCAATATAGATTATAAACCTCCTAGACAGCAGGAGTATTCTATAGGAGGAGTCCTTGACCAGGAATCCACAAACTATTTTTAATTAATTTTTTCAATTACATGTAGAAACAATTTTTGACACTTGTTTTCTGACATTTGGGGATTCAAATTCTCTCCTTCCCTCCCTTTTTTCCTCCTCAAGGTGGTAAATAATCAGATATAGGTTATACTAATGCTTTCATGCAATAGATATTTCAATGTTCCCTTCATTGTGACTAAAGACAACTATCACAAATATGATAAAAAAAATCTCATAAAGGAAATAAAGTGAAGGATGGAATGCTTTGATCTGCAATAAGATCCTAATAGTTCTTTCTTTTGCTGTAGATAGCATTTTTTTGAAAGCATGAATCCCTTGGGGTTATCTTGGAACCTTGTTTTGCTGATAATAGTTTAGTTCTTCACAGCTGATCATCATACAATATTCCCGTTACTCTATACACTGTTCTCCTGATCCTATTTACTTTGCTTTAAAGCATTTCATATAAGTCTTTCCAGCTTTTCCTGTTCCTAATTTCTTATGGTGCAATAATTTTCTATTACAACCATATATGACAGCTTTTTCAGACATTCTGCATTTGATGGATACCCCCTCAGTTTCAAAAACTTTGTCACTATGAGAAGAGCTGTTAAAAATATTTTTGTGTAAGTAGATCCTTTTACTCTATTTCTGATCTCTTTGGGATTCAGACACAGTATAACTTTTTATTTTAATACTTGTATTTCAATAGAATTGATTTCCTTTGAAATTCTACAAATTTTATTTTATGCATTAAAAACATTCTGAAAAGGAGTCCAGAGGCTTATCCAGACTTTCAAAGAAGTCCATAACACAAAAGGGTTAGGAACTATTCTTCCTGAGATAGATATGTAGCACTTTTTCTGGGCTACCTCCTCAACTTGCACCTGCAGATTAGGTCCTGAAAGGGTACCTGTTAAGTCAAGCTTCTTTGGAGTACCGACTTCTAAAAGTATAACTTAAAAGCCCCACAAGGATGTTCATTGACAACAACAAATACAATTAGCTCACGGCAAGAGTATTTACTAAAATGCAATAATAAGAACAGTAGCAAAAAATCCGTTCCCTATAAAATTTGGAGGGTACATTCTCACACAAATATTCATAACATCAATCAGAAGAGTTAAACTAATTGGAGTATAATATTAGTGAAGCACACATACTGCCAAAACATTCAATGATGAAGTACTGTGGGGTCCCATAAGAAGCTCCAACCTGGATGCAGCAGCACTTCCTGCAATTCTGTAGTTTGCTTCTCTCTATTGATTCTTGATTGCCAGGACTAGTTCTCTCTTGAATCTACAGATTGCTCCCTTTTTTGCTGTCAGAAGACTATATTTTAATGGTATTTCCTCCTTCAATTGACTATTTTTCTTTATCTCTATTGCCTAGGAATATGTGCCTCCATTCCTTCTGAAAGCAGTATCTTCTACTGCTTGAGTAATTCCAAAGTAATA
The DNA here is from genome assembly GCF_016433145.1 of Gracilinanus agilis. Taxonomy (NCBI): domain Eukaryota; kingdom Metazoa; phylum Chordata; class Mammalia; order Didelphimorphia; family Didelphidae; genus Gracilinanus; species Gracilinanus agilis. Next base: position 265,019,803 of record NC_058134.1, on the reverse strand, counting down.
TTGCTAATGAGGCAGGGAAGAGAGATATATTCCCCTTTTCCTTATGAGGAGTTCCCTCTCAGGAGAGAGCTGGTAAGACAGTTCTTCCTCTTCTACTCCTGGTTTAAACTCCCTTGAATGCATCCTAATCTTTGAAGGATCTAATTTTTACTGATCCAATAAGACTGCTTGCTGTCTTTAATTCTTTCAAAGAAAGATGCTCAAAATTCATAAAAAAGATCACTTGAGAAACACTTGTAAACTCATTAGTACCTCATTACTCATTATCTTTGTCACTGGAGGCTTCTGGAAAGAAACAAGAAGGCTGCTTTTACCAGATATTACTGATCATTCAAGACTGTACTGTGCTAGTCCTTTTATCTAGGCAACCATCTTAACTGGGCTTTGAGTCTGAGTCTGTCTCATTCCCTTTGTCCATAAAAAGAGGTTAACAAGCAACCCATAGTCACAAGTGTTGTGTCCTTCATAACCTGAAATTATGCCTAACAAAAACACTGGGGGGAAGGGGAATCTGGGTGGCTCAGTGGATTGAGAGTCAGGCTCAGAGACAGGAGGTCCTCAGTTCAAATCTGAGCTCAGACACTTCCCAGATGTGCGACCCTGGGCAAATCACTTGACCCCCATTGCCTAGCCTTTACCACTCTTCTGCCTTAGAATCAATACATGGTATTGATTCTAAGGCAGAAGGTAAGGGTTTTAAAAAGAAAAACACTTCAAGCATAGTATACTACACAGTCTCAATCAACTGAAACAATTGGGTATACACAGATCAAAACCATTAATGGATGAGACACATTAGATGGCTGTTATGGTACATGGACAAATGTTGATCTACTAAACCCTACTTCATAGTCAACCATACCAGTAGCCACATCAGAATAGTGACTGCAGCAGCACAAGTTTAGATCTATAAGAGACCTTAAAATCATATAGTTCAACACCCTCCCTTTACAGATGAGCAAACTGAGGTACAGAGAAATTCTTTGACCTAGGTAGCAAGTGGAAGTGATTAATTGGAACTCAGGTTCTCTAACTACAAATTCAGTGTAGTTTCCATTGTACCATACTGCCTTTCTAATCAACAGAAGATGTACTGCATGTTAGCCATAAAGTAGACAAGTAGTTGGCAAAGCCTTGCAGTAATGGTAATTCATTACTGTCTCTGAGCTTTTGAAATACTTTCTTTGAGAGATGAGATATAACCTCACAACAAGCTCATATGAGAAATATAATCAAAACCATTTCAGAAAAACCTTCTTTTTCTAAGAATGTTTCAAACAACTCTTTATTATTGAATATCATTTTTTCATTTATAATTAAGCTCAGAATTTCAGTGTAGGGAGTAAGGTTGAGTTCTATTTCAAGCCCAAATACTTATCCTGCCTCTTTCTCTCTGTTCCTCCCCTCTCATGCAGCAATCTTTTGCAGCACACAATGTTGCATGCTGCTGGCCATCAAGGCTCCAGCAAAATTCCATATCCAGGAGCCCAGATCTTCATGTTACTGAAAAGAGAGATGTCAGGGTGTGGGGTTGGGGGTTGTTTTCAGCCTCTAAGTTAGTTAGGTTCTTGGATCAGCAAGAATAGCCTCATTGACTGTAATGTGATGGCCAATGGGGGGAGGTGCTATGGGAGCTCAGGATGGCCTCAGAGTGAGCTCAGTTCACGTGGTTTTTTTGTTTTGTTTTTACTTTCTTTTGGGTTCCAACTGTCCTATATTATAGGAGAGGCTGAAATTTCTTTGCCTTAGGAGTATAATTTCTATTTTGAAGAAGTCTGAGAAGTTGTAAGAGTCAGAGAAAAAGCCTAATGCTCCATCTTATTGGTCATGTGACCTGGAAGTCTCTGTTCTTAGAAAGCCTTTCTTATCAGAAACTCAGTCTTTACTTGAATATAGATATCCTCATGAAAAATGAGTAGTAACAAATGTTGCTACAAGGCACCAGACTCCTAGGAAAAGAACCTATAAATAGACATTTTCCATAATCTGCTTTCCTGTGGGATGATAAATTCACCCTGTAAATACTATAGGCCACAAAAAGGAACAAAAGTATGTCAACCTAATTAAACTTACTAACCTACTAAGAGCCTTTTCTCTTCATTGAATATCCCCTAGAGTTCTATGAGCTACACAATAGTAGAACTGTGTTTTGACTAGTGGTTTGGTGCTGTCCAGTGTCCCAGTGCTGAAAAATCCTTTTCTAAGCCTCAACATAATCACTGGACGTGGTACTGAGTCTTCTCTTTTCACAACAATGCAAACAACCATCAAACTGAATGTGCCTACTTTACCCAAAATTATCATATAAGTATCAGTATCCAAGGCATTGATCATTAGGAAAGAAAGAGGGGAAGAGAAGGATGTTAAAGATAATTTTTGTCTTTCATGTGGTTCTTCATGAAAATAATGCGCATTGCTACTTCCTCCATTGTAAGAAGTCATCATCTTCATTTTGGAAAGATGTGCTTATTATAGAAAAGATATTAGACTTGCTCTTCTTGATTAGGAAACTTTTCATTCAATAAAGAGTCATATTTTGTCTCAAAACAAGGGAAAACTTCTTAACCAACTAGAACTATTCAAAATGAGGGTGGGCTGTCTTTGAGAGATGTAAGTTCGCTGTCAGTGAAAGTCTTCAGGCTTAAATAAAATGATTATTTGAGATTTTATAGGTAGAATCCATAATTTCCATGGAAAAATAGAAAAATCAACATATACATGGAAGACTACCCTGTTCATTATAGAACCAGAAAAATGAGACTATTTTCTAAATTATTATGGTATCATTCCAGTAAGAAGTTGAAATGGGAGACTGAGATCATACCAGTCAATGTTTTCATCTGTTGACACCATGAATTTTAGCTAAGCTTTCAACCAAAAAGGCCTTCTTCTCAACATGTACCTAGTAGACCAGAACCACTTATAGAACATCTGTCTTCCACATTCTCTCTGAGGAATTTCCTTTCCACACTATCACAACTCTCTTAGAAATGGCCTCCCAGAATCTCCCACAGTCACTTTGTATATGTGCCCAGACCCCATTATATCTGTATCTTATATACACCTATACATAAATGCCTGTTATCTCTCCCCATTTGAATGTAATCTCATGGAAGGCTGGGATTGATTGGATTTTTAAAAATTTATTAACAGAAATTAGTATGTTTGTTGTATAGTATATAGTTAATAAATGATTGTTGATGGATTAATCATGCTTCACTTAATGCTGTTTAACCAAGACCATTTTAGCTTTTGCCTTTTCATATCAGTCTGATGAGATTGCAGGCCACTAAAATCTCCAGATCTTTTTCATAGAAACCTCTTCCTATACATGCCTCCTTCATATTATACTTTTAAGAAAGATTTCTTTACTGAAGGGTAAGTATTTACATTTATTCCTATTGAATCTCATTCTGTTGGATTTGGTCCAAAGTTCTAGCTTGTCAAGATTATTCTGAATCTTAAATCTATTATCCAATTTAATGGATATCCCTCCCAGGTTTCTGTCCAAGTGAAAATTTGGTAAATATAGCATCTATATCTTTAGCCAATTAATTGATCCAAATGTGAAATAGCACAGGACAAAGATTTCCCTGCAATGCTACACCATCTACCCCTTTCTAAGTTAATATACAGAAGAATGCAGAAGCAAATTTAAAAGTCACTAGTTGTGCCATCATTCTGTAGCATGTAAATCAGGTGATATTAAAGAGATTTAAGGTGGAAGTACTTTTACTAACCCATTTATATCTGATAAATGTCATATAAATGATATATAAATATCATTTAAATGATAATGTCCCTAGGACTCCCTTGGGTATTTCCAAAACTACCCTGTTACCCTTTAATCTGACTCTCTTGTCTCTTAATATACTCAGTTCTGTAGCTATTTTATAAGAGTCACTTGGGAGCACCAACCTCAAAATAACAAATAAATAATGATAAAATAAATAATAATAAAATAAAATTTTTAAGTTATCTCCAATTTAATAAGTATCTATAAAACACCTACTATGTTCCAGGCATTGACCTAAGCATTACTGATACAAAAGAGAAATAGTCTCTACTTCCTAGGAGTTCACAATCTAATAAGGGAAGAAAAAACACAAAATGAAACTGACAGCAGAGAGGTAATCCAGGGCATTCTCAGCTCAGGACATGATGTTTCCTGGAGTCAAATCAAGGAGAGGTACCGATGAAAATTTGAGAGATATTTGGGATCTCTTTCAGGAGGTGATCAGTGGATTCTTTCATTTCTATTTTGCCCTCTGGTTCTAGAATATCAGGGCATTTTTCCTTGATAAGTTCTTGAAAGATGACGTCTACGTTTGTTTTTTGATCTTGGCTTTCATGTAGTCCAGTAATTCTTAGATTAGCTCTCCTTTTTATTTTCCAAGTCAATTGTTTTTTTTCCAACATGATATTTCACATTTTCTTCTATTTTTTCATTCTTTCAACTTTGTTTGATTGTTTCTCGTTGTCTCATGGGGTCATTAGCTTCTACTTGCCCAATTCTAATTTTTAAGACATGATTTTCTTAAGTGAGCTTTTGTATTTCCTTTTCCATGTGGCCAATTCTTCTTTTTTAAAAAGTTCTTTTTCTCAGAGAGTTTTTGTACCTCTTTTCCTATTTAACCCATCTTGTTTTTTAAAGAGTTCTCTTCATTGGATTTTTGTGCTTCATTTACCAATTGGCCTCTTCTGCTTTTTTAAAAGATTAATTTCTTTAATACTTTTTGTGCCTTTTTTACTGAGCTGTGGACTCTTTTTTCATGATTTTCATGATATTTTTAGAGGGTCAGCTAAGTAGCACAGTGAATAGAGTGCCAGGCCTAAAGATGCTACGTCCTGGGTTCAAATCTGATCTCAGACACTTCCTAGCTTTGTGATCCTGGACAAGTCACAACCTCAATTGCCTAGCCCTTGTTGTTCTTCTGCCTCAGAACTGAAACTAAGATAGAAGCTAAGGGTTTGATTTTTTAAAATTAATAAATAAAAAATAAACAATCTTGGCCTTAGAAATTGTAGGGTGAAGTCTATCTCTCTCCTTTTAATAAATAGGTAGGGAACTATTGATATGGAAAACTTCATACTTTATCAAGTCTTGTCATTGAATTGGTTCATTTTGTTTAACTGTTTTGCTTTGTTAAAAGGGAGCCCTTTAGGGTGGTGTGTGGTGATGATGGTAGATATATCTGAGAATGTCACTGATGTAAAAATTAAAAGGAATCATTAAAGCACTATTTGTAAAACTCTATCAAGTTAGTTCACAAGCCAAAGTATATCTACTCAATTAAATAACTGACTTGAAATATTTTAATGAAGTTTATATTCAATGTATTTTTCACTACGAAGTAAATAATCTTTTATACATTTGTAAAATAATATAAATAACAGTATATTATAATATAATGATAAACATATTAATAAAATAATGTTTTATTGATACCTTTAAATTTTTTTTACTTCTACCATCACCTACCACCACACAGGGTTGCTCTAATTATTAAGTAAGACTCAATAAACAAAGCCTTTTCCTTTCTTTTTTTCTATCTTTCTTTCCAATTACATGTAGAAACAATTTTTGACAATTGTTGTCTGACATTTCACAATTCATCTTCTTTCCCTCTCCCTTCCCTCTCTCATCCCCAAGGCATTAAATAGATTGATGTAGATTAAACCAGTGTTAAGCCATATTTCCATATTCCTCATGCCATGAAAGAAGATACATATCATACATACAATAAAAAAAACTCATGAAGGAAATAAAGCAAAAGATGGCAGACTTTGATTTGTGATCTAACTCCAACAGTTCTATCTTTGACTGTGGCATCTTTCATCATGAGCCCCTTAGAATTATCTTAGAACCTTTAAGCAAAACCTTTTTAAAATGCTTTGGAGATGTCAGAATATTCAGTTCATTGTGGTATGAAGCTAGAAGGGCCCAAAAATAAATGAGCATTCCATATTAACAAAAGAATAATAAACAGTTAACCAAAACTAACTTTCACAGTGACTAGGTTTAATAGTATATAAAATATTGAATACCTGTACTCACCTACCACTCTACCTAAAGGAAAAAGATGGGTTCTCTCTCTTATTCATTACAATAATACTAAATTCATCCTCATTTTAATGTTCATTTTCTTTATGTTTTCATAGCATATATTATTCTCTTCAATCTGCTTACTACTTTTGCATTAGTTCATAGGTTTCTGGACCCCTCCTACTTATTATTTCTTATGGTATACTCACATTGGAATAAAAATGTTAAAAGATGAAGTATCCTAATGTATTTTCAAAGAAAATCTTTTGCATGAGAGCCAAAAGCTTTTTTAAAAAGTCACTAATAATGGTTTGATTTACTGAATGACTATCTGTGAAGGCTTTAAGGAAGTAAGCCAACAGCGATGTCAAAACTGCTTAGAGTAATGATGAATGAGACAGATCTGGTTTCCTTTCACATATTGAAAAGTTTATTCTTTTAGCACAAAAGCAGGATACAGTGGGCAAAAATCCAAGCAATTTCTTTTTTACTTTAACTCTCATTCAGGAGCCCCAAAGCAGGTGTTTTAAGCAAAACACAGCAAGGGGGGAGTAGGAAATGTGGGTTCTTCTAATTGTTGGGTGTTACAATTTTTAAAAATTTTTAATAGAATGATTTTACAGTAAGGGTTTCATATAACATCCTTTTTTGCCAAATGATGCAAGAAAGCCATCTTTCATTTAATTCTGCCCACTTTGCAGGTGCAAAACAATTTGTTGCTCTTCATATTACTTTAAAGACTTTGAGAGCTTCCTCCCCATCTCCATCATCTTGCAGATTGACGACTACAGCACACCATCTATTACTGGAAGTATTGTGTCTGTGTCTTTTGTTATTTGGAGACTTATTTTTTTATTTTGCAAATGGTCTGATTATAGAGTAAAGCCAACAGATTTCAGGAAGAATATGACTATATAATTTGATCAATATGCGTGGAGCATTAGAATCAAGTGTAAAACTCTGATATTCTAACTGCACATCTTATATTGCTTACATTACTATTGACATTTAGGAGAAAAGGAAGAGATGTTCCTACATAGAAAATTAGAATTAGAAAAAACCTCAAATGTGTACAGATGTCTAGGAATAAAAGCAGCCGCATATGAAGGTGACAGTCATCATTAATCATCACTTTATGGGTTGTAAAGCATTGTAAATCTGTTAGTTCAAAAACAAGTAAAGAGGGGCAGCTAGATGACTCAGTGTATAGAGAGACAAGCCTGAAGATGGGAAGTTCTGAGTTCAAATGAAAGGTACATGTGAATCAAGGAGATAAAATACAAGATCTTAGCTTTGTTCCATCTTTTCTTCTGGGCCCTGGATTAATTTATAGACTTATCAAGAGAGGATACTGAGAGTAAGGGACTCTTTTCAGTCACTTAACCTCCATTATCTAGCCCTTACCACTCTTCTGCTTTGGAACCAATACACATTATTGATTCTAAGACAGAAGATAATGATTTTAAAATATTTTTCTCAATTCTTCTCAAAAGAAAGCACTAGACCTAGTTGATATGGTCAAACTAATTTATAAAACTGAATTATGATCATGAGAAAATAAACATTGACACTGCCCTACATTGAAGGATTTAATCCTTCTGAATGAAATTGCTCTGACTGTTTATTGGTCATTTTGATCAGAACAAATCAAATCACATGACAGAATCATAGAGCATCACAAATAATCCAGTTCAATCCACACTGGGCAGAATTTCCTTTGCAGCATCCCTGAGAAATAGTGATCCAAACACTATTCAAAAACTTTGAGTAACAGAGAACTCACTTCCTTTCAAAGGAGTCCCTTTCATTTTTGGACAGCTTCCGTGGCTATGAGTCATGTGCATGTTGACACTGGCATTCCCATTCTTGAGCAGCGCTCTCCAAACATTCTTGATTGTGATCCTCTCTCATTAAAAGTGTTTTGAGCATGCATCCACAATAGATCCCTGACGAATAAAAACTACTGCTGGGTCCAGAACCTGGAATATGATGTTCTCGCTTTCTTTCTATTAAGCAATCTCTCTCAGCTCTAGAACTGTACATTCAGACCAGTTCAGTCCTAGAAGAGCTTGACCAACTAAAAGAACGAGTCAGGCTCTTTTGTTCATATTCTTTGGTTTATTACCCCCCTCACTCCTCTACTCCATAAAAAATTATTTAAATCTTAGCCTTGGTTCATGTCTAGGCTCTCCCCAAAGTGGAGAGTAGAAAGATTCTCAATGCACAATAGAAATTGCATTACATTGCAAACCCCCCTGAGAACAGGGACTGCTTTTTGCCTTTTTCCCCATAATACAGGGTTTGCAGCAGAAGTGCAGTACCTGGGACATAGTAAGCACCTAATAAATGTTTGTCGATTTATATGGACAGCCTTTTATTTCTTCTAAATCATAATAACGGTGGCTAACATTTATATAGAGCTTACTTTGTTTCAGATACTAAGCCAAATGTTTCACAAGTATAAAGTTATTTGATCCTTACAACAATCCTGGGAAGGAGATGCTATCATTAGCTCCTTTTACAAAGAATCTGAGGCAAACAGATGACTTGCCTAGGGTCATACAGTTGGTAAATATCTAAGTCCAGATTTGAACTCAGGTCTTCATGACTTCAAGTACAATGCTCTATCCCCTGCACCAGAAATGTTTACCACACCCAAGATCCCCAAGACTGTATTGACAAGTCTTAAAACAGAATTAAATTATAACCAGTGTTCCAAATGGTTGAAACTTCAAACTGTCAAAACATAAAGATTTTCCCAGGACTTCTAAAGAGACACTTTTTTTTCCACCTCAGTTCTGCACTATCTAAAGTATTCTCTTCTGAACCATGTCTTCTGGCATGCTAGACCAAACATTGAGCTCTTCTTCTCTGTGTATGGTATCCTCTCCAATGCAGAAAACCCCTCCCCCTGCCATTATTTAGCTTAGACCAGTGGTTCCCAAACTTTTTTGCCCTATCACCCCCTTTCCAGAAAAAATATTACTTAGCCCCCCTGGAAATTAATTTTTTAAAAATTTTAATAGCAATTAATAGGAAAGATAAATGCACCTGTAGCTATCACCGCTTCCCTAGATTACTGCAGCACCCACCAGGGGGCAGTAGCGCCCACTTTGGGAATCACTGGCTTAGACCAACTGATCCAGGATCTTAGGACCATTTAAACTCAGTTACCCACAAAACTGAACGCATCCATATTGGGATGAATGTTCAAGCAACTATATCCAGGGATAGAACACAATGAAAAAGAGGCAGCTAGAGGTCCAAGGATCAAGCATGCTTCAATGAGCCTCCCTACTTTATCTACCTTGTGGAAGTCATTGTCATGCTACTAGGTGGGGGAAATGGCAGCTTTGTTCCTCTTCTTTCATAGGAGAATTGTTTGCTATAGAGCCTAGAGAGCGAAACAAAGAAAGCAATGACATAAAAACTACTTCTCCTTTTAAACTAATGTGACACTCGATTCCCCTGCTGTTGTTATATCTATATTTATTTATAGATTATATACCTATACTATTATACTAATAAGTACACAAATATAATAAGATTATACATAATCATTGCACATTAGTAATTAATTGTCTAGTTACTTGATTAAAATTCTGTAGCTATTTAGAAAGGTAAATTTTTTTCCAAAAAATTTAACTGCAAGATTCACAATCCAACAAACAAATGAAAGATTCTAATGGTCAGTGCACATACCAGATTTTCAGCAGAAGTCATGTTTTTGTGTGTGTTGATAGTGTAAGCAATGCAAAAACAACAAGCAAAATGGAATTGTCTCTGATTCCACCCTAGTCAAGAAGTTTCCATATAAATCTATTCTTCTTCTTTCTGTGGATCTACTTTGTGGAACATATCAGACCTTGATTTCTTATTCATTTTCATATATTTTAGGTATGTATTTGCATTTGTGTGAGGGACAACAAAAAGGCAAGAGTGGGTGTACCATAGAGTTAAGAAGGGGAAAAGGCAGAGTAAAGCTGGAGAGGTAGGCTGGAGTCAGGTTGTAAATGCCATTGCCAAACAGAAGAGTTTGTAGTTGGTCGTAGGGATAATTGAGAGGCTTTGGAGCTTATAGAGTAGTAGGTCAGATCTGTGTTTAGGGAGAGACTTGAAACAGAAGACCACTAAGGAAGCTATTGCTATTTACCCTATACCAAGTCATATACTGGTCACTAACCAAAAGAACAGAGCCAACCCATCCTTGGAACTATCACTTCTATGGCCTTGATATTATAAAAGATTCAGGAGTGGGGAGGAAGAGGGGGAAATTTTCCCAATGGAACCTCCACAACTGCTACTATGAAGGCCTGAGTCTGAGATAATAACTGAGATACCAAAAGGAGGAAGGTAGGGTTGTATAATAGCAGTGAGAACCATTGGAGTTGGGGAGTGTTCGACCATATGAAGAATGGGTATGTGTGATTACATTGGAAGCAAGATCCATGATTGGTTATCTCAGTGAAGTAGGGACACAACCCTCTTCCCATTTTAGTATTGGTTGATCACAAACCCCTGTGGTGAATTGGGGAAACAATCTTGAGGATTGACTGAAGAGTCTATTGAACCACTTATTATGCTTGTTTTGCAAATAAATCATATAGCTCAGAATGTGTGCTCAATTATGAATATTATGCCTCTTTGCTAATGTCATATAGCTCAGAGTTCTAAGGTCCCTACTTTGGAATTCATTGCTCTAAAGAACTGCCCTATCCCAGTACAACCATAACTGATTTATTCAGTAAGTTATTCAATTCATTTCATACTCTCTGAGATTGTTTTATCTTGCCCCAACTGAAAAGCAATTTATAAAAGGCAAACTTCTGGACTGGATCATTTTGTACGATTCCTTTCATGAAATTTGGTCTTTAGGTAAAGAGAGTCTTAGTAATCAGCTTGCCCTGTACTTCCTAACATGAAGTCCTTAGATCCAAAAGATCTGTTGATATATTTCCAGAAATCCATAAACTTGATTGGGAAAAATTACATTTTTATTTCAATATTCTTTATTTCTTCTGTAACCCCATGTATTTTATTTTATGATCTAAAAACACGATTCTGAGAAGGGCTTTGCCAAAATGTTAAAGGAGTTTGTGATACATAAAAGGTTAAAGAATCCCTGCTCTAGACCTATTGTTCAGTCATCTCAAACTCTTCTTGACCCTGTGAACCATACCATCCATGAGGTTTTTTTCTTGACAAAGATACTGGAGTGGTTTGTCATTTTCTTTTCCAGTGCATCCTTTTTTTGGAAATCAGAGATTAAGTGACTTGCCCAGGAACACATAGCCAGGAAGTATTTGAGGCTGGATTTGAACTCATATCTCCATTGAATATACTGAGTCACCTAGATACCTCTGATCTAGTCCTACTCTCCCCCTTAATTTTACAGAGAAGGATACAGCTCCAGAAAATAGAAGTGTTTTAAACACAGAGAGCAGAAGATTGACAGTCAGAAATCAAACTTCCAGATCCAGTTCTCTTTTCATTACACCATATTGGTTTATTTCTTAAACACACACACACTTTTTTAGTAACAACTCAAACAGAAGGGCAAGGGCTAAGCAAACAGGGTTAAGTAACTTGCCCAGTGTCTGAGGTCAGATTTGAACCCAGGTCATCCCAACTTCAAGCCTGGTACTCTATCTACTGTACTACCTAGTTCCCCCAACCATGTTGGTTTCTACAACTTCTAGCTGCCCTTCTCCACCAGAAAAAAGTTGGAATAATTAAGCTAATGTCTTCATAATTCAGATTAGCTCAGAGTCCTCCTGAAATTCTGGCAAAAACAGCCACAACTATCAATCGAATCCAGGGCATTTCATGAGCACCTGCAGTACTGCGAGGAATGAAACATGGGCAAGGACAGAAATGAAGAGAATGGCTTGGAGCAGCTTTGTAAACGAGACGATTGGTGCATGCAGGCAGCATCCAGGCAGGTGTGATCCAGTCTTCTGTTTCTCTTCATTATGCAAGGTTTACCATCTCTGCCAGCTGAATCGCACCTTCAAACACCACCTTGTGTGAACTGTTTCCAGGAAAAGACTTAGGCATCCAAACTCGTACAATTAGTTCTATTTGTTCATGGAAGTAGACTTCTGTGGTACAGAGTAATGAATAAAGGCACAAAGCCATGAGAAGGGGGTGGGGGGCAGGGGAACTCAGTGGCAAATAGATTCAGGAGATGTGAAAGAATGAGGTAAAATAGATTACTGTTTTTGAATTGATTAATTCAATTATTCTTTGATGATAAAGTACACTGAAAAACTCATTTTCTAGATTTCGCTAGTAGGGTTGTGTGTGAGAAATAGTAAATACAAGTAATTATCTTAACACTGGGAGAAGGAAGACAAACATTTATTAAGCATCTACTGTATGTGCTAGGTAGACAGCTAGGTGGTTCAGTGGATAGAGTGCCCGGCTAGTAAGTAGTCGTCAAGATTCACCTATGTCTTCTGACTTTAAGGCATTATCTTCTCTATCATAATATGCTGCTTCTCCAATAGAGTTCTTTGCATTTATTCAAAATCTGAATGCTGGTCAGTGATTGTTTTTTTAAAATAATATTTTATTTTCTCCCATTATATGTATGGGAGGGAGGGAGGGAGAGAGAAAGAGAGAAAGAGAGAGAGAGAGAGAGAGAGAGAGAGAGAGAGAGAGAGAGAGAGAAGGAAATAGGGTCAGGAGCACAAGTAGAGTGAGCAGTATTGGAAAAGAAGGGTCACTTTCACCTATGAGGGGGGCAGTGCTACATAATATTTGTACTACCTTCTTAGCAGTTATTGTAAGAAAAACATTTGGAAACTTTAACGAGGTATATAAATGTGAAGTACTTTATTATTATATATTAAATATCCCCTATGGAACTGTACGGTCCTCCAGGATTTCTTGACCTACCCTGGGGGAGCCCCAGAAGGGAGCCCCAGTGGTTCATTCCTCCATTTTGATGTGTTGTGACTTACTGCTCTTTCCCTGATAACATTCTTCCCATTCATGTGTCTCCCAAAATTCCTCTGACCTCCATTTCTGGCAGGCTTTGTGGAGCTTTCTCAACTACTTCTGCTGTCCTCTGCTCTACTTTATTACTTCCTGCTTGTTCAACTCTCTTCCAAAAGATAATGGCTAAAAAAGTTGTGGCATGTTATTGTGTCAGAATAATACTTTGCTAAATACTAAAAAATGACAAGTTTTAAAAAAACAAGTAAAGACCTATATGAAATTATAAAGAGTAAGACAGGCAGAACCAAGAGAACATTATATATAGCAAAAAAAATATTGTTTGAAGAATAACTTGTATGTTCATCTAGAGAGCAAGAATGGACAAATAGAAATAAGCAAGACATAGTTTACTATATACATATATCTTTTTTATCAAATGGTGCCCTCTCTAGGGAGGGAGGAAGATATCTGGAAATTTTAATGTAACAAACTAATCAATTTTTTTATTTAAAAATGAAATGTCCCATTAGGGATAGCTAGATTACAGAAGGATTTTGCTGCAGACTCAAATAATATTATAGCTTTCCCATCTCCAGGTCTGTGAGTATTTCCAGCCAATTTAAACCTTCTGCTGTTTGGTATCTAGAGCGTGTGCTTCACTCTCCAAACAAAAGATGTCTTCAGTTGGCCACGTGCATACCTTCTTCTTGAACAATCTCAGATCTCTGCTTTATGTTAGTAAATGTTTAATCTCTCAAAAAAAATACCCACGACTCATTTTAAAGTTTAATCTGATTTTTCCCATGTTCTCTATCACTTCCTATTGTCTAGACAATCAAAAAGAATAAAACAAAGCCTTGCTTTGTAGCACTTATTGATTCCCAAAACATAAGTGCTCACAGTAAAAATTTAACACTTGGCTGTCCCAAGTAGGTACAAGCTGGCTCCCAAAGTCAGCCCATGGAGAGTTTGTTTGTTTCTTTTTACCTCCTCTATCTTCCAAAGCCTAGACATCATATCACCCATTCATACCAACCCTTTCCTCAGAATCTTTCAAATGGATGGTAAGGGAAAAAGCATTTATATGGCACATCCTATAGGCCAGGCATTGTGCTCAGCATTTTTTTACAAATATTGTCTCATTTGACCCTCATAACAATCCTGTGAGTTAGGTACTGTAAGTATCTCCATTTTACAGAAGAGTTAGCTCAGAAAAATGGAGGTTAAGTCACTTGCTTAGACACAGCTAGTAAATGCCTGAGGCTGGATTTGAACTTGAGATTTCCTGACTCCAGGCCTATTATTCTATCCTTCCAAAGGCCACAACTTGCTCTTTTTAACTCTTACTTTCTGTCTTAGAATCGATAAAAGTATCATTTCCAAGGCAGGAGAGAGGTAAAGGCTAAGTGATCAGGTAAGTGACTTGCCTAGGGTCATACAGCTAGGAAGTGTCTTTAGCCAAATTTGAACCCAAGAACCCCCCCAACTCCAAGCCTGGAGATCTATCCACTGAGCAACCTAGCTGCCCCTATGGCATTTGCTTTTTACCAGTTCAAAAGACAATCTTTCTTTTTTTTCTTTTTTATTTGACTTTCCATCTTCCATCTTTCTTCTCAACCACTGGGCTCAATTATGCAGATTTCAGTAAGTTGTTTTCTTCAAAGATCTCCAAAAGGTAAAGAAGAGGCATAGTAGGTCAGCTGCTCCCAGCACAGACTGGTCTCTGAGACTTACTCTGAGACTACATTATTAACAGATATAAAGCGTTTTCCTTATCTATAAAATAGTTACAATAATGCTTGCATTGTCTACTTCACAAGGCAGTTAGGAAGAAAACATTTTCTAATTCATAAGGCAGTATATGGTTGTGAGCTATTATTATTATTGGAAGGAAACTGCCTGTCACTTGATCCTTTCACCCCATTGTAAGACCCTCCTGAGAGATAAGTGACTTCAGACTTGCAGAAAAATTTTCCTATGTGGCAAAAAAAAGGATGCCAAGGGATTAACTATAGAAATGCCTCCACCATTGAGTATTGCCAGGTAAATTACATAATATTTACACTAAAAGTACATAGATATTACCATTCCATTACTTTTTGCTCACCAGTTTCCCAAGAAAGCATGAAAATTTTCATAAAACATGTAATTAGCATTCCATCAATAAGACATTCTACTTCATTCAATGTCCTTTGTCCAAAACCTCTATCCCCCAAAATCAAACTCTGAGACCTTCTCAAGATTCTGGAGGTGATCCTCAATCCTTGAAGGCTATTCCAGGATACTGAAAAGGCTTCATGACTTTCTAGTGGAAAGGGCAATACAGTCAGAGAATGGTTCAAGTCCTCAGTCTGCTATTTAAGTCGTAAAATCTCTTTCAACTCTAAATCTATGGATCTTAAGTATAAACCCAACAAAAGATCATATCTTCTCTCTGGATACTAGTCAAAAAAGTGTGGAAAGACTCATCAGCAAAAGATTGGTCCTTCAAATCATGAATTTTATGGGCATCGCTATCTATGAAAGGCATAAACATATAAAAATAGCTTTCAGTCCTTTGTGCCCCCATTCTGCTTTCAGTTAGTTACCAAGGACCCTGCGTTCAGCCTCAGTGATACCCTTCACATCCATATTCTACTTTCTATTCCCATTGTTACCATGCTATCATCTGCCTGAACCATTCCAGAAACTTTGTAATTGGTTTTACTGTCACCACCCTCTTAGTACCCCCAATTTATCATGTATACTGCTACCAAAATGACATTTTTATATGCTGATCTGGTCTCCTTTTTCCTTTTTTCAGAATTCTTCAGTAGCTCCCCATTGCTTACTAAATAAAGTGCAAACTCTTTGCCCTAGTATTCAAGTTCCCTACAATCTGGCCTTACTTTATATTTCTAAGTATTTCCATATTGTAGAGAGATCATTCCCATTATCCCTCTGCACAAACTCACCATTATAAGCTAGAGTAGGTCCAAAGGATAGTGGTAGAACTATTTAGATAGAGCTATTTAGCCCTGAGAAGGAAGATTTTAGTAATGTAAGAGTTGGAAGGGAGTAATTCAAGGATTCAATCAAGCACACATCTGGGATTTGAAACTGAAGCTGGCCTCATGGAATTTTGAAGAGTAACTGTCTTATTATTTGAAATGCTAAGTGGCACCATGGATAGAGCCTTGAATCAGGAAGACTCATCTTCTTAAGTTCAAATCTGGCTTCAGACACTTATTAGACAGATGACCCTGGGCAAGTCACTTAACCCTATTTGCCTCAGTTTTCTCATCTCTCAAATTTGCTGGAGAAGGAAATGGCCAACCACTCTAGTATCTTTGCCAAGAAAATCCCCAGTGAGGATATGATTGGGGGATGTAGACTCTAAACGATAACCCTAATTAATAATATGGAAATAGGTCTTGATCAATGGCACATGTAAAACCCAGAGGAATTGTTCCTTGGCTACAGGAAGGGGGTAGGAGGAGGAGAGGGAAAGAACATGAATCATGGAACTGTGGAATAATATTCTAAATGAATTAAATAAATGAAAATGTTCAAATCAGAAAAAAAAATCCCTTGTGAAATCATAAAGAGTCAGAGATGACTGAAAAACAACTGAAACATGTAAAAGAGGGAGAAGCTTTGATCTGCTTGGCCCCAGAGGGCAGAACTAAGAGCCAGGGCTATCTGTTTCAGAAAAGCAAATTTGGAATTAATGTAAGAAAAACATTTCTTAACTAGCAGAAGTGGCCCCACATGAAAAGGAGTGCCTACATCACTGAAGGTCTAAAAAGGGAAGCTACATGGTTCCTAGTCAGAGGGGTTGTAGAGAGAGTTTCCATTCTTGTTGGGGTTGGACAAGCATTTTGATTGTCTTCTAACCTTTCTATGTGTCTGCGGGATTCTGTGAAGTGCCACCTCTCCCATGATGCTTTCTTGATCATTCTGATGATTGATTGAATATCGACCTTCCCCATCCACTGCAGGTAGCACTTTGCTTTGCAACTCATTAATGTACTCCTTGCCCATTCCTAGGCCCCCTTCCTCCCTTTTCAGTCTTTTTAAATTTTAGTTCCCTGCCTCACTCCCTCTACAATGCAGCTACACTCACCTTTTACTTTCCCTCCAAAGCAATCCTCCATCCTGTCTCAGTACTTTCCCACTGCCTGGAATGCTCTGGCTCCCCCACCTCTGTCACTTCGTTTCCCTGCTTCCTTCAAGAATCAGCCCAAATATTACCTGCTGCAGGAGGTGTTTCTTAGTTCTCCACCCACCCAGCTACTAATGCCTTCCCTCTCTTTGATAGCTTGAATACTTAGCTAAGTCTTGCCCATCAGACAGTGAGATCTATGAAGGAGGGACTATTCTTTGCCTTCCTTTGTAGTCCAAGTACCTGATACAAAGTAAGTGCTTCATAAATGTTTCCTGAGGTCAGCTGGGTGGCTCAGTGGATAGAGAGCCAGGCTTGGAGATGGGAGGTCCTGGTTCAAATCTGGCCTCAGACACTTCCTAGCACTTTCTTAAAAAAATGACTTTCCTAAAGTCACTTTACCCCAATTGCTTAGCCCTTACTGCTCTTCTGTCTGAGAACCAATACTTAGCATTAGTATATTAGAAAGCAAGGGTTAAAAAATTTTAAATTAAAAAAATTTGAGTAAATAAATGCTTCCTGACTGACAATTGGGAAGATCCATGTTTGTGCCTCATCTCCCTATTAGACTGTAAAGTCCCATGAGGTGAACAATATGGAAGTGTGCTTTGCATGATAATGCATGTTGAACCCAGATCTAATTGTTTGCCATCTCTGGGAGTTGGAAGGGAAGAAAGGGAGGGAGACAATTTGAAACATGCAACTTCAGAAAACTTATATGGAAATTTGTTATTACATGTAAATGATCAAATAAAATATCTTCATTAGAAGCTCTATGAGAGCAGGGATCTTCTCTTTCTTAAACTTTGTATCTACCACTGACTAGCGCAATGCTCTGTGCAAAATAGGCACTGAGAAATGTTTGATGAAAAAATTACTCTTGCAGATAAATAAACTGAAGTCCAAATAGATTGACTCAGTTCACCATGCTAGCCAGGAGAACTAGGGCTTTGGCTCCAAGGCCTATTATTTTCTCCTTGTTCTTAAAGATAGTCACTGCTGCATGAATGAATTCCTTTTAGGTATTTTATAGCTCCTTCTGTTCTATAGATATTGTGAAGAATGTCTGATACCATGATTCAGTTCCATTTAGGTTAGTCTCCCCTCCCCCTTATCCCTTATCCCTGAAGAAAGAAGGAAGAGAAGAAAAGAAGAAAGGAAGGAAGGAAAGAAGGAAGGAATGGAGGGAGGGAGGGAGGAATGGAGAGAGGAAGGAAGGAAGGAAGGGAGGGAAGAAGGGAGGGAGGAAAGAAGGAAGGGAAGAAGGGAGGAAGGAAGTGAGGGACGGAGGACAGAAAGCATTCCTTTTTATTTTTCAACTCTTACCTTCCATCTTAGAACAATACTGTGTATTGGTTCTGAGGCAGAAGAGCAGTAAGGGCTAAGCAATAGGGGTTAAGTGACTTGCCCAGGGTCACACAGATATCTGAGGCTTGATTTGAACCCAGGACCTCCTGGCTCTATGCCTGACTCTCAATCTACTGAACCATGGAGCTGCCTCCCAAAGATACTGCTTAACAAATTGCCAAAACATTAAGCTACATAATATGCACACTTATAAATGGCACCTACTCGATTAACGCTGAACAACTTACTATGTACATGTAAACTTACTGTTCAATAAAGAAGCATACTGTTTTTAGCCTCTTTATGGATCTAGAAAGAGGTCCCAATTGCCTTCTAAAATAAAAATCTTTAATGCTACCATTGTGCTATTATTCCCTTACTTTCCTAAACCTTTTAAGCAAGTAAATCAATAAACCCTTTGTTTCTGATCCTTCCAAGTATAACACTCCCTCTGAGCTAATTCCCCAACTTGTACTCCCTTTCATGAATTGTGTCCTCAGAAAGAGGCTATAGCTCTAAAATTCTTGGTGTAGCCTATGGGCCCCTACTTGTGAGCCCCCATTGGTGCACTTACCTTTAATAGCCAGTAGACACAATTGGCTCACAGCAAAAGTATTTGCTAAAAATGGCATGAGAAAAACATTCCTGCCCTTTAAATCCAGGATGTACTCTTTCACAGTAACACACAGTACTCATGGAAAAAGTAGTACTAGAGTACAATAGCAGTAACATGCCCTTTTAGGAACTCAGGGGTTCAAGGTAAGGCATGCTTCCAATGCTAAACAGACTTGGTGTCCTTTATAGAATGCTTATATGAGTCTCTCTTGGAGATAACGTCTCTCCTGGGTGGATTGCTCAGCTGGGCTCCCAGAGTCTGCCCTTCTCCATTGATCAATTGAAACTGTCTGGGACATGACTGATCATTACCCAGCCAATTCAATAGAAGAAACTCTTTTACACTTTACACATCTTTATGTCATTAGATACCTATTTTTGTTTTCTGTGATTACATTCTGGGTTTCCTGGGATGAAGAAGGAAATATTCAAAAACCAATTCCCCTACACAAGAACAAAAGGATGTTGCTGCTTATGCCCACTCCTTCCAGCATTTTGAGTCCAGTATTTTGAGGAAGACAACAGCACAGCTATCAACCTCTAAATGAAAAGTCAGCAAAAGGAAGTCCTTTCAAAACAACCGAGCCCTCTTTCTTGCTTGCAATCCATAACGAGACTAAAAACAGTATACTTCTTTATTGAACAGTAAGGTAGTGAAGAACTTTCCTAATTAAATGTTCCCTGTGTGGATGCATCTTGCTTCTCTATTTTAGTGCTATGCTCTGCTGATTTTACTCAGAGTTCAGGAATTTGAATTATCTGATGCTTCAAATAATTTTGCATTTTAAAATCTTAAACTCTACCAACTCACAGATTTAGATCTGGAAGGAACCTGAGAGATGAACTAGTCCAGAAGTTCTTAACCATTTTATGTCATAGATCCTTTTGGCAATAAGTCTGGTGAAAGCTGTGGATGCTTTATCAGAAAAATATTTTTGTTGCATTTGTAATGGAAAGAAATAATAACTTATAGTTAGAGGTTAATTAAAAATAAACATCATATTCTCCCATCCAAGCTCGTGGACCCCCAGAAATTCATCTACAAATACCTTCAAGATCTGTAGACCCTAGGTTAAGAACTTCTGACCTAATCTGACTCTTACTTTACAAATGGGGAAACTGAGGCCAGAAAGATTCAACGGCTTACCCAAAGTTGAACAATTAGCAAATTGCAGATCCAGAATCTGATTGCATAGTTTTGGAGATCATTTTGAAAGAATGAAGGTTTGGAATTCAAGTGATTTGATTCTATGCTCTGGTTCATACCCTTCAGAAGCTCTCCATTGTCTAGAATTAAAGTTTTTTTGGCTGTCATCCAAGGCTCTCCACAATCTTCCACCAACTTCTTCATGAATATTACACTCCCTCATACTGAAATAAGAAAAACTCTGTGCTCTGAACAGGTCCTGTGCTTTCCTATTTGTTTTTCCTTTGACGATTCCCTGTGCCTAGAAAGCCCACCTTTGCTACTCCCATCAGCTACTGACTTCCAGCTTAGCACTTGATGCCCAATCCAGTTGCCACTGTCATTCTGAAGGAAGCCATGTCTGATTCTCACTGCCATGAGTAATAATACTTTCCCCTCATCTCACACAATACTCTATTTTACAGCTTTCCTATATAATAGTGCACATTATAGTTATCTGATTAGCATGCTGTTCCTCTGCTTTAAACTATCTTCATAAGGGTAGAGATCACATTTCTTCACTAACAAGAGTAGTGCATTTAAAGATTGAGTCCTTAATAAATGTTTGTTGAATGAATACTTAAATAGTTTTTTAACTTTTTTTAAAACTTCCTACTATATATTTTTAAATTATATTAGGAAGGAGGAGACAAGGTAGTGCTATATGAACATCTTGTTGAACATTGATTTCATTATTCTAAAAAGAATCCCAATTGCAAACTCTCTATTCATACTATTTGGGAGGAAAAAAAATCCTCATGAAAGGAAGGAGGCTTTTTTTTCTTCTTCTTGCCTATTAATTTTCTCTTTCAGAATGCTCACATCTCTCTTTACAGATAGGGAGTAAGGATAGCCAAGGGACCTATTGTAGCCCAGAGTCCATTAAAAGTTCAGATTGATTCCAAAAGCCCAGAGGAGCAATTGATCAGAACTCTCTTCCATATTACTGTTCTGTTTGGCTCTGAGATTGAGCCTCAGGTGGCATGTCTCCAGATATCCAAGAGAATGCCAATTTTTTTAATGTTGTTCTCTGTTTCCCAAAAAGGACCCTCTCCAAGGCTTCAAAAGTCAGGACTCAGCTTAAAGCAAAGGTACAAACAACATTTAGGACCTAACAAAAATGAATCCAGATTGGAGAGTGAACGGAAACTTTGGCAAAAGTTGCAGCTATCAAAACATGGTGGGGAGCACAAGCCCAGTGAAGATGATTGGAAAAGAAAGCTATTTTCAAAAGAAATGCTAAATATTTTTTAAATTCATTTGGAGGGTTTTTTTCCTAGTGGTCATTTTTTTTTTAAATCCAACACCCTCAGTTGCAAAATCCCTTCAGTCAATTAGTAAGCTGAACTACATGTTGATTTGATGGGACACTGTGCCTGGGAAGGGTTGTTTGTAAAAATAAAAAACTTCACCTGGTGAACTGCTACTCCCTCTTCTCTAGTCCTCTCCTTTGTCATTCCAGCCTCTCCTCCTACCACCAGGGTGACCCACTCTCTAGTCATCACAATCAGCAACACCCGACAGAGGAAATACTTACATGGATCAGTGTGGACGCTCACTCTCTACCAAATAACAACTACTCTTGAACTTGCATTTTGGGGGAGGGACCCAGACATTCAACTTTAATGGCAAAGGAAATTCCTCCTACCAGTGCAGCTCCATTCTCAGCTCTGTAACTTACAGTCTTATTATTGTCTCCATGAGTGATAGAAATAGCATGTGTCCAAGATGGGACCTGAACCGAAGGCTCACTGCCTTCAAGTCCAGCTCTCTATTTGTGAGACTCTGGCTCCTTTTCTGACTGTTTAATTTTTAAAGTTAGGCACATGAATATTTATCAGTGGAGTACAAATGCAAAACCCAAAAAGGGAGAGAGTGTCATATTCCAAAGCATCTTGGAAAATATTCATCCTACCTACACTTCTTTATGAAACTTCCCAATTAAATTTAGCATTTTGTGGTGCATAAGACAGATGCTCTTCTTAGCGACTTGGTTAGCTGATGGTTCTTTTTTTTTTAATGGTTCTTTTTTTTTAATTTGTGAAAAAATAATTATAATAGCTCAGAAGTGATTTAGTAGGTCAAGAGCCAATAGGAATCAGGAGAAGATGTCAGTTCAAATCCTGCCTTTGACACATACCAGATATGTGACCTTGGATTAGTCACTTAACCTCTCAATGCTCTAGGCATTTTTTTTACATAAAGTGCTTTTTTAATGAAAGAAATTTTAAAGAGAAGTACAGTCAGGCTCAAGTGCAGTTCATAAGCATGGAGGGGAGGAGGGAAAAAAATCATATTTAAGCAAGAACTAAACTAGACTTGCCACCAGGTGGATTTCTTCTGGATGGTCTAGCTGGTGCTGATGCAACTGGACTGGAAACAGGTGATATGTAGCAACTGGAAGAGGTCCTGTTTCTGACCTTGGTTCAAATCATATATGTCTGATCTTCCCTGGAAGAAGAATGTGGCCACCATTTTGTGTGTGTGTCACCCACATTCTTCCAATAGCAAGTTTTGAAGTTTGCCAAATGGTACTAGCTCTTACCTGGAATTTTTTTTAACAATTAAATCTACAGTGAAAGTCATAATGTTGATTTATAGTGAAATTAATAATTGACTCTTTCTTGCTTGTGCATTTCAACAGCCAACAATTTGACTGTTAATGTAAAGGATTTGGTTTTTTTTATATAAAATACTTATAATAGCCAAACAAGGCTCTTAACAATTCTTTCTGGCATCTGTAGTTTGAAACTAATTGTGTTGCTTTTTTTGTTGTTGTTAACAGTGAAGTCAATTCCACACAAAAAGAAATGTATTTATTCTCCACTCCCTCTCTTTCAACTCCCTTAGGCGTCTCGCAGGAAATGGGTTGACAGGCGTCCCCGAGGGAGCATTCGCTGGTCTTTTCAGTCTTAAAGTGCTGTAAGTAGACTGTGTGTGTGTGTGTGTGTGTGTGTGTGTGTGTGTTGATCTATTTCTGATTTTAAGCCTGAAGTGTTCCAGGAGCTAATTAACTTGTAAAGTTTGGATCTCTCTAATGAATTGTTTAGACCGCATTGTATAATCCATCTGGAGGCCAAATACACTACACCATAAAACTACATTGCACTTTCTATATTTGTTTATGGGGGGGAAGCCGCCACCACCACCAGCAGCCTCCCAAACCCGGGCATCAGTTGAGAGTTAGAGCTGGTTTTTTTCTCCAAAGTAGCCTAATAATCAACTCGTTTCTGGCTTGCCCACTCGTACTTTTCAGAATATTTTCTCAGAGGAAGAGCTCTTGAAGGTTGCCATTAGAATGGGAAATGAGAAGGGATTTTGAGAAATGATTGAATTACTAAAGCTCTGATGCTATTTAGTAATATTTGGAGTTATTTTCCTGGTCCCCACTGACTATATCAAAGGGATATAAATATCAAGGACATGGTATCTAGATGGCCAGAACCCCGGTTCCACAATAGGAGGTTTCCAAATGATTTAGCCTATGGTAGTGCCTGGGGAGGCACCCTCAAAGTCAGGAATGTCTGGGTTCAAGGTGGGTCTCTGCCTCCTACTGGCATTCTGTGTCCATGGATAAATGGCAGCTTCTCGGTATTCTAGGTGATTATAATGATCAAAGACTGTAAAGAACAGAGCAGATGTCAACCTGCATTAAAACAGAGAGCATTTTGTCACCCAGGAATTCCCTCTATCATGGATCCATTCCTTATCCCTATTTTTTATTGGAAGCAGCTAGTCGTACAGTGGATAGAGCATTGGTCTTGAAGTCAGAAAGCCCAGAGTTCAAATCCAACCTCAGATACTTAGCTGGTGCTTGGTACATAACAGACAGTATATAAATGCTTCTTTCCTTCTTCCCTTCCCTTCTTTAGACAGCTTTGTGGTCCCTTCTAGTTCTTGATCTGATTCCATGTCCACATGCCACATTAATATTAAAGAAAATCCATTGTTTGGGGGAATGAATGAATAAAGCTATTATTAATCACTTCTTCTCTGTAAAGTAAGGTTGGGAATACAAATTGAAAAATCAAACATCACAGCTCTCAAGGAGCTGTTAAGATTAAAATTCTCTCGAGACCACATCTTAATTTTCTAATTATTTATTAAATAGCCAAAAGTGGGCCAGAAAAAGAGAGACATGTAAGCTAGGCTAGCTAGCTCATCAGCCCCAGCTGAGCCAGTTCCAAGCCAGACCATGCCCTCTCTAGCCTGTGGTTCCAAGGGAAAAGGGCGACTTCCCATCCCCTCACTAATTTATACTCTTTGTGACATCCCTTTCCCAAGCTTGTCTGATTGGTGGGCTCAGACAAGAGGAAAATCTTCCAGAAACTAGGAATAACCAGGCTGTTTTTAGAATGGTCACACAGTATTTGTAGAGCATCTCCTACCATGGTTGACAAAAGGAGGGAGGACGGTACCCAGAGTTTCAGGGAGATACAATCCAGAGTTCCAAACCTAAGATTTTTTGCTTTAAAATCAAAAGGTTGCTTTGGGGGCCAAAAAAGGGTCCAGATTAAGATAGTGATTCCCAAAGTGGGTGCTACTGCCCCCTGGTGGGTACTACAGCAATCCAGGGGATCGGTGATGGCCAAAGGTGCATTTATCTTTCCTATTAATTGCTATTAAAATTTTTTAAAAATTAATTTCCAGGGGCTCTAAGTAATATTTTTTCTGGAAAGGGGGTACTAGGCCAAAAAAGTTTGGGAACCACTAGATTAAGATAAACTTTCCACAGAGCTCACATATTCCTAGAGACAACATAATGGATATTAAAACCCCTGAAATTCTATTTCTAGTGCTTACCTCTCCTGTTGGTTTTATTTTGTATTTATCTTTTTCATTGTTATCTTTTATTTTTATACCATCTTTATTTCTGAATGCTCTCCTCCTCCTCCTCCCCTCTCCAGGAAACTTTATAAAAAAGAATTTTTTTAAAAGAAGTAGGGGAGAAGTAGCTAGGTGGTTCAGACAATAGAGCAAAGAGTCAAGAGGACCCAGTTTCAAATTTGACCTCAGATACTTGCTGGATGTGTGACCCTGGGCAAGTCACTTAACCCCAATTGCCTAGCCTTTGCCTTTCTTCTGTCTTAGAATTGGTACTAAGAAGGTATGGTTTTTTTTTAAAGGCGGGGGGGGGGAATTCAACAAAATCAACAGACTACATCTAACAGTCCTTGTCACATAGCATTTAGTAATTAATAAATAATAGTAAGTAGTTAATGCTTGTTGACTGACAATATATACAATATCCCACTTTTTTGGACTTGTAAAACATTTTCTCCATTTGTGGATTATGCATTTCTATCCCTCTATCCTACCATCATTTGCCCTCTCAGTGAACCCTCAAAGGTGACCAAATGTTTGGCCCATTTGCATCTGGACTGTTACAAAAAGTCCCAGCCCCACAGGGCTTGGAGACATAATGATAACAGAGAGTAAAGATGCTCTGCTGTTTGCAGATTTCAGGAACATATGGTTAATGGTTCCAGTGGTGTTCCAGGGTGTATGATCTGTCCTAAAACCAATTAAAAAGTCCAAACATGACCATCTGGCTTTAAAAAGAATTCAGATCAATTTCTTCTACGGAACATGGAGATGCACATGCAAAAACAGGAGAGGAGGACAGAGAAAGATACCCAGCATCAGCCCCCATCGCCAAAAGGCAGTAATCATCAAGCCCAATGTTTGTGGCGGGAGGGCAAAGATCAAGTCTCACAGACACCTCTCAATTCAAAAACGGGTCTGTACAAGGCCACATGTGGTTCTCTTGGAGGAAAAATAAATAAATCTCCTGTCTTCAAACATCAGGAAACTTAAGATTTTAATCCTGGCTTCGTTTCCCGCTGGTACCATAAGCTTGAAAAAAATATATACTCTTCATATACCATAATATCATACTCACAAATATCTCACAGATACAGAGAGGGATGGGGTACATTTTCTTATCTTTTCTTATCTCTCATTCTTTTTTTAACCTTTACCTTCCGTCTTGGAATCAATACTGTGTATTGGTTCCAAGGCAGAAGAGTGGTAAGAGTAGGCAATGGGGGTCAAGTGACTTGCCCAGGGTCACACAGCTGGGAAGTGTCTGAGGCCAGATTTGAACCTAGGACCTCCCAACTCTAGGCCTGGCTCTCAATCCACTGAGCTACCCAGCTGCCCCCTCTTTTTTTTAAATCTTTACCTTCTGTCTTAGGATCAATACTGTTATCGGTTCCAAGACAGAAGAGAAATAAGGGCTAGGCATTGGGGGTTAAGTGACTTGACTAGCTTCACACAACTAGAAAGTTTCTCAGGCCAGAACTTTTTTAGAAGGGCCAAGCAGAAGATAACTTTATTCACTTCACAATCAACTAATGAATTCAAAAATTAGTTATTCCATCAGAAGAGAAAGGAAAAACCTTTTCTTAGGTTCCTATACCATGCAACATAAACAACATAACTCAGGACGTAACTGTCCTAAAGTTGGAAAATGGGGATTACTGGTCAAGCAGCACTTACCAAGGGACAACCTTGCAACTCCCCTCCTACCCCATTTTACTACACCCAAACAGAGCAGATGATAAGGTAAGTGATCTGGGAAATGGGGAGTGGGGATCAGTTCCAGACCCTCAGAACTAGAGCTTCAAGCAGTGATGGCTGAGGCCAGATCCCACTGGTCCAGTCTGGGAGGCTCTGACTAAACCAGTCTCCTTGGGCTTCTCTCCCTATGGCTTCTCAATCTGCTTTCAGACTTGTACCAAGGCAAATCATCAACTAAAATAGCTAAGGTAGATCTTGGTCAGTAGAGCAACACCAGGGCAATTTGGGCTGATCTTGAATGGAGACCTAAATTCACTGTGGATTGGTTTTATGCTTAGTCCAGTCGATCAGCTTAAAGATTTTATGCAATCACCAGCCAGTCAGCAGCAGAGGGTATTTGTGCCTACTAGTACACTAATATACTGGCAACAAGCCTATAAGTGTTTCCTATACATTGGGTAAACAACTTATGGCAAGTATGTCTGGTTATTTTATATTCAGCAAAAGGTTATGACAATTTACAAGGTCAGATCTGAACTCAGGGCCCCCCCATCTCTAGCCTTAGCTCTCAATATAATGAGCAACCTAGCTGCCCCACCTCCACTTGCCCTCATTCACTTTCTTCTTTTGTGTGTGTATTGAAATTTTTTATTTAATTAATTGATTTAGAATATTTTCCATCATGATTCATATTTTTCCCTCCCTTCCTTCTACCCCACCTCCCATAGCCAACACGCAATTCCACTGGGTTTTACATGTGTCATTGATCAAGACCTAATTCCATATTATTGATATTTGCATTAGGGTGATCACTTAGAGATACATCCCCAATCATATCCCCATCGACCCATGTGATCAGCCAGTTGTTTTTCTTCTGTGCTTCTGCTCCCACAGTTCTTTTTCTGGATGTGGATATCATTCTTTCTCATAAGTCCCTCAGAATTATCCTGGATCATTTCATTGCTGCTAGTACAGAAGTCCATTATGTTTGATTGTACCACAATGTATCAGTCTCTGTGTACAATGTTTTCCTGTTTCTGCTCCTTTCACTCTGCATCAATTCCTGGAGGTTGTTCCAGTTCATGTGGAATTCCTCCAGTTCATTATTCCTTTCAGCACAATAGTATTCCATCACCACAGATACCACAATTTGCCTCATTCACTTTCAAGTTAGCTCTCAGCAAGGCTGGAAGAGAGGGTATGGGGAAAGTCCTCTGTGTTAAAGTGAACATGCAAATTGGAATTAATCTGGTACAGTTTTAAGAGTCACTTAGTCTCAGAGGATATTTTCTATTGTTTTTCCTTTCTTACAATGTTTAACTTAAAGGGGGGGACTCAGGCATAGTACATTGTATTTAAATAGACTTAGCTCTTATTTTCATACAAATGAATTTGAATGCAAATATTTTCTTTAATTGAATTCAGGAAATTAAGTAGCTTTTTTGGTCTCTGTAGATGACTCTCTTTACCCCCCTTTTAAAAGAACTATTTTGGGGCCATATAGGCAGTTTAAATGGCTGTGTTTTCAGACTTTGGAAATGTTCTAGTAGGTGGTGAAATCCAACCCAACCAGCATTTGTTAAATGCTTACTATGCACAGGACTCTATAGTAGGCACTGGGGACACAAAAGACAAAAATGAAAAACAGCTCCTGCCCTCTAGAAGCTTAGGTAGCACAATAGACAGAGAACCAGTTCTGGATTTGGGGGGATTTAAGGTCAAATGTGGTCTAAGACTTTCTACCTGTGTGACCCTGAGCAAGTCATTAACCGTATTTGCCTGGTCCTTGCAATTAACTGATACTAAGACAGAAGGTAAGAGTTCAACAGAAGTTTATATTCCAGAAAAGATGACGGAACATTTAAAAGGGTAGGCATATACATAATAATCTAAATGGGGGAGGTCATGAATAAATAAGGGAGTCCGTGACAATATATGAACTAAATCTTGAAAGAAACGTGTAATTCTTAGAGGAAGAGATAATGGAAGACAAAAGAATGGAGGTGAGAAATGGCATGCCCAATATAGAGATGAAAAGTAGGTGCTTTTAATAAAAATTAGAAACTGTAGAGGTTGGTAATAGACAATAAACTAAGAAAAGTCAACTAGAGCCAGATCATGAAGGGTTTTAAGTGCCAAGGTGAGGCGTTTATTTTATGCTAGCAGCGGTAGAGAGCCATTGACATTTTCAATAGAACAGATGAGTTGGTCAAACTTCTGCTTTAAGAAGATTATTTTGGCAGCTGTGTCCATTACCTATTATCTCCATGACACCAATCCACAAGATATTTGAAACAATCTAGATAAGAAACTTATTTCTGTTTGGTGTTGTGTAAATGTAGATGACACAACCAAAATGAGGGAACTTTTAAAAAAAGATATTGATCGGTCTCCTAATCTATGTTTTGAAAGCATACTAAATAGTAACTAAATTCATCATGCTGCCCTCAGTTTTTGAGTTTATTTAATAAAGTATTTGTTCAGTACTAACAGAGCAGGTTTATTTATTTACTAGTATACAAATAATTGGAGTTTGAAAAAAAAACAACCTGCATACTTATGCTAAAATTATCTATTTAGGAGAGCAAAAACACTTGTGTCATATGAATTATAGTTTGATTATCTATATAGCTGATAGTCAATTATCTTTCTATTTGTTGATGCAGTTCAATTCAAGAAGGATTAAGTTAGGACCTACTAGATGGCCCAGTGGATAGAGCACCAGATCTGAAGTTAGGAAGTCAGGAATATTCATCTTCTTGAGTTCAAATTTGACAAACAATTACTAGCTCTGTGACCCTGGGCAAGTGCCTTACCCCTATTTGTCTCAGTTTCTCATCTGTAAAATGAATTGGAGGAGGAAATAGCAAACCACTCCAGGATTTTGCCAAGAGGGAGTCATAAAGAGTCAGACACAACTGAATGCCATATGCAAGGGGACTATGTTGGGTGTTGGGTGTTGGGGTTATGCTCTAATATGCCAAAGGGTCTAGGACCGTGTTGGTGCACCATCTGGCTACCTTCTTTTCTGACGAATTTGTAGCCCACAAGTAGATCATTCTAAGTTCATAGTGTGCCCTCTCCTTTTCCTCAGGGTGGGAAATGCCCCCCAGGTACTGCAGAAACTCTTTACTCTGCCAATATAAAGCCTCTTTTTCGCAGGATGCTGAAGCCTCTGGACCCTTCACAGGAAATTGCCCTAAATACATAAAATACAATACTTAGAATTTAAAAAAAAATCAAAAGTTAGTGTGAAAAAAGTGTAGTTTTTTCCCCACCCATGGGCTCTTTCGAATCTGTCTACAGACTCTCTGACATCAGTAAAATATCTTTGATATATTCATACTTTTAAAAAAAACTTTACCTTCCATCTTAGAATCATTACTATGTACTGGTTCCCAGGCAGAAGAGTGGTTAAGGGTTAGGCAATGGGGGTTAAATGACTTAACCCAGAGTCATACAGCTAAGAAGTATCAGAGGTCAAATTTGAATCCAAGACCTCCCATCTCCAAGCCTGGCTCTCAATCCCCTGAGCCACCTGGCTGTCCCCTGATATGCTTTTTAAAGATAAATTTTCAAGTCTCATTTTGGAAATGTTTCCTTTTTATCCATAAGCTGGTTACAAAGTTCCATCAGAGATGAGAACGATCAGGATGTGTTTACATGTGTCTCCAGACCTAGGATTTCATCAGTATGGATAACTCCCAGTGTGGAAATACCCTCCACCAGTACAGATGAATAACTCTTCTGTGATTAAAAGAGTTCCAGGGGGATGTGAGAGTTGAACTGATTTGTCTGTGACAGCCAGTATTTTTGGTATAGGACTTGAATCCAGGTTTTCCAGACTCCAGAGACAGCCTTCAATCCACCAGTGGCATCAAACCCAAATGTACATAAAGAACTCTGCAAGCCCCCACTTAGATTTAAATTATGTTATCTATATTTTATTACATTTGTTTAATTTGTTAAATATTTCGCAACTCCATTTAATCTGATCCAGGCAACTCTTGAAAATGTTGCAGGTGCTAATGTGGTTGCTTTATACTATGCAACCTCTCGAGGTTTTAACAAGGCGTCTCCAAAGTCATCGTACAGTAACACTTTGAGGACACCCCCTATAATAACCAGAAGGGACAAGATTACTTTAAGTGAACATTATATATTTAATAAGCTTCATGTCCTTATTTCTTGCCCCTGTTTGTTAATTTCTTATATGAACAGAGCATCTGTTGTTATTATTACTACAAATGACAACTGGTATTTTATACAATTTCATTATAAATTATAACTAGGATTTGCATAGTTCTATAAAGTTTATACAACTTCCTGACACCCTCTAGAGCAGTGATTCCCAAAGTGGGCGCTACCGCCACCTGGTGGGTGCTTCAGCGATCCAGAAGGACGGTGATGGCCACATGTGCATTTATCTTTCCTATTAATTGCTATTAAAATTAAAAAAAAATAATTTCCAGGAGGCTAAGTAATATTTTTTTTCTGGAAAGGGGGTGGTAGGCCAAAAAAGTTTTGGAACCACTGGTTAGGGGGTAGATAAGATAAGTATCGGTTCAGTTTTGAAGATGAAAAACTGAAAAGTCTTATGATTTACTAGCATCCATCAAAGGGAACATGGGAAGAGAAGAGAGAATGGGCTATTGAGAAATTGGGAAGAGAAAATGCGGGAAAAAGAATTGGCCCCAACATTTGAAACCCATCCTAAGAGTAACTCCCCCATGGTTGGCCAAATAAGCTTTTTTCTTCCAAAATCCTATAAGCGTTCACTGTGGAGAGTGAGGAACATCTCAGATAATTGTTCTCTGCACAGAGTGTCCTTTAAGGAACAAGGGCTTGGCTCTGGACTGCTCATAGTCCAGTCCAATGGCATTTGGCTACCACCTCCTAAACCACGCTATTCCCATGAGACTGCAAATTCTTGTTGTGAAAAAGACCAATCTATTCAGCCAAGGAATGGCTTGCCCGCCTGCCTGCCCGCCCTCCCAGGACCAAAACAAAGCTTCCATGGTAGTGAGCAGTAAGGCTGTTTGGGGGGATAGAATTATAGAAGAAGCTCTGTCGATTCAGACTTAGTCCGCCCCTGGGAATTCCTGGGTATTGAAACACAGGGGGCAGATTTCGTTTTGCTTGTTTGCCGGGATTGGCTAAGAATGGGGAGCTTTTTTTATTCTCCCAGAGTCTCAGAGTCAGTATGTGGCCTTTCAATAAGCCATTTCATCTCTCTCTCTCTCTTTCTGTTCCATCTCTCTATCAAATTCTACGTGTGTGCACACATACATACATATGTGTATATATGCACTTATAAAAGGGGTTATAAATAATTGTCCAGTTACTGCAGCAGAGGGATGCTATATGAATTAACCAATGTTTATGAAGTGCTTTAACGCTTCTAAAGTGAGAAGAATTATGGAAAGACGAAGTGGCCCTTTACTTTCAAAGAAAGTGTTTCATTTTATTTTCTTGTGCCAGGGTGGGTGTGAAAAATCAATTTACGAGAACCTAGACTCATATTCAGTTAATAGCCTAATCTATTTATATTCAAAACAGTCACTTCAGAACCTTTTTTAAAAAGAAACCACTAGCTATTGTGAAAGCCTTTTTCATTACACTCCAAAGTGCTGTAAAATCTTTTTGTTTTCTCCAATTGAAATACCTTAAGCAGAAGCAGAATTTTCCAATTAATGCCTGTCAATAATTGTTGAGGCAGCTAGAAGGAACAGTGGAGAGTCTGCCAGATCTGGAGTTAGAAAGACATCTTTCAGAGTTCAAATCTGGCCTCAGACACTTAATAGCTGTGTGACCCCGAGCAAGTCATTTAACTCTGCCTCAGTTTCTTCATCTGTAAAATGAGCTTGAAAGGAAATGACAAACCATTCCAGTATGCCAAGAAAACCCTAAATGGAGTCATAAAGAACTGGACATGACTGAAAACAACTGAACAAAAATTATCAAAAACTCAAAGGATAACTTGGTGTGAATACACTTTTGCTTTGCCTATCAGAAGGATAAATGGAAACAAACCATTTTTTAAATTATTTTAGGCTAGGACTAGGGCTTAATAGATTTGATATATATTTTGAGTCTTGCTAGAATAAAACAACGTGGAAAAGAATTCTCAGCATGCAGAATTAGGGTTAGGGTTAGTATTAAAGTAATCAATCAATCACCTGTCAAGTATTTCTTAATCACGTACTATATTCCAGGCAGTAGGAATATAAAGACAAAAATGAAATTGTCCTTGTCTTCAAGGAGCTTACATTCTACCGTATACCCAGATAAGAATGTACAAAATAAATGCATAAATTCTAGAGAGTGGAGGAAAGGCTTTGTGCAGAAGGCAATGAACTAAACTTTGAAGGAATTAGGGATACCAAAATGTGGAAGTGAGGGAATGAATTCTATGCAGGTAAATTTTCTGTGCAAAATCAGAGAAACAGGGAAGTGCTGCTTGTGAGGAACAGAAGAAAGTCCCTAAAGCAGGACAGATGAGCAATCATTTTAAGTACTGTCAAGTGTAACCTAAGCCCCATATTCCCCACCACGTGGCAATCATTTTAGGAAGGAGGTCAGCCCATGACACTCTTAATGAGAGATTAACATGGGGCAACTAAGTGGTTCAGTGGATAGAAAGCCAGGCCTGGAGTTAGGAGGTTCTAGGTTCAAATCTGGCACTTCCTAGCTGTGTGACCCTGGGCAAGTCACTTAATCCCCATTGCTTAGCCTTTACTGCTCTTCTGCCTTGGAACCAATACCCAGTATCAATTCCAAGACAGAAAGTAAAGGTTTGAAAAAACAAAGGGAGAGATTAGAAATATATGGTGGTAAAAGGAGAATTCAAATAGTACTTTGCATTGACCAATTAAGAGGCATCAGTCAGATCAAGCACCTTGATAGGACTTCCAATCTGCATCTGGGAAGAACTTAATGCACACATTTTGGTTCTGGCTGAGATTTCTCTGGTCAATTCCCAATATTGCTTTGTTTGAATCTAACTACTTCATTAAAGTCCTTAATGAACACATCGATCACTGGATAGTAATGCATTTGACTTTATAAGGAGGTTTTAATTCCATTCCTCCTCAATTTGCTAACTTCTGGAACTGACCAGCATCCTTAAAAGGTTCACTCTCTAATTTATCTTCCACGTTGCTGCCAGATTTATGTTTCTTGGTCACAGCTCCTCCTACGTGACTCCCATGCACAAATACTGATGACAGTAGCTCCTAACGGTCTCTAAGAGAAGAGAAATCAAAACTCCTCAGCCTGCCATTCTCAGCCCTTCACCATACAGCTCTCACTCACCTTCCTACTGCCCCACTCGTGCACTCCTTATATTCCAGACATGCTGGCCTGGCAATAACAATAACAGCAACTAGCATTTGTGTAGCAATTTAAGATTAACAAAGAAAGAGAGGTAGATTGATGGATGGATGGATATAGATGGATGGAGACAGAGGCAGAGAGACAGAGTGACAGAGACAGACAGACAGATATATATATGGATAGATAGACCTATGGATGGATAGATAGATAGATAGATAGATAGATAGATAGATAGATAGATAGATAGATAGATAGATAGACAGACAGATAGATATGGATAGACAGACCTATAGACAGACAGACAGACAAACAGGCAGACAGATAGATAGATAGATAGATAGATAGATAGATAGATAGATAGATCCATATCTGTTTAGGGCAGCTAGATGGTACAGTGGATAGGGTGCCAGGCTTGGAGTCTGGAAGACCCAAGTTGAAATCCAGTCTTAGATACTAACTAGCACTATGACCCTGGGCAAATCACTTAACCCTATTTGCCTCAGTTTCCTCATGTGTAAAATGAGCTGGAGAGAGAAATGGCAAACTGCTCTAGTATCTTTACCAAGAAAACACCAAATGGAGTCACACAGACAGACATGACTGAATGACAACAGCAGCAAATGCATATGTATATGGATATATCTATAGACACACCCATATATACATTTTACATATGAGGAAATTAAGGCTGAGAGAGAGGTTAAATGACTTACCCAGATCATCCAGTTATTAAGTAGTTGAGACAAGATTCAAAACCACACTTCCCAAACTACAGATCCTACAGTCTCTGCCTTGCCTCCTTGAGTTGCCCCTGCCTCTAAGCTAGTCTTCAAAAAAAGACATCTACTATCTCCCTGACTAAGCCCCATTTCTAGAATAACTTGCTTTTCACTTCCTCCTGTTAGACTCTTTAGCTCTTTCCAGGATCTATCCCAGGAAGCCTTTTCTGCAGCCTTATTTATTATTCCAAGAGACCCTCTTTGAATTACTTCTTATTTATTTATCTATGTTATGTTGCAGTTGACTCATTTCAGTCAACTATTTGGGACTCCATTTGGAGT
The DNA here is from genome assembly GCF_016433145.1 of Gracilinanus agilis. NCBI lineage: Eukaryota > Metazoa > Chordata > Mammalia > Didelphimorphia > Didelphidae > Gracilinanus > Gracilinanus agilis. Next base: position 264,984,605 of record NC_058134.1, on the reverse strand, counting down.
TTTCTTGGCAAAGATACTACAGTGGTTCGCCATTTCCTCAACCAGCCCATTTTGCAGATGAGGAACTGAGGCAAACTTGCCCAAGGTCGCACAGCTAATAATTGTCTGAGGCTAGATTTGAACTCAAAAAGATGTCTTCCTGTTTCCAAGCCCAGTGCACCACCTAGCTATATTATACCTTCCCCAAAAGTATGTCAGTTCCTTGAGGGCAAGGACTGTTACATTTTTGTCACTCTAGCACCCAGCACTGTGACTGAAAATAGACACTTGATAAATGTTCAAAGAACTTAATTGTAGTGACATTTGTCCTTACATAAGACATTAGGATTTTAGTTTATTAAACTTGTTAACAAAATGGACCCCAATTTAACAAATACATGGCATCTTCTTGTGGCCAACATTATTCTCTATGTTCAGCTGTAAAGTTCAGTGTATTCTTTCAGCAATATCCATCATTTTCTTGGTTATTTAATTTAATAGTACATTTCTGTTTTTTTTTTCATGCCAGTATGTTGCAGAATAATCAGCTAAGACAAGTCCCCGCAGAGGCTCTCCAGAATTTGCGAAGTCTTCAATCCCTGTAAGTGTATTTGAAATAACAAGGCCACTTGGGATCAATTTGGGCTCATATAAAACCATTTAAATGTTGGATTTGTCTATTCCATTAGACTGGATCATGAGATTTAGAGGCAAAAGAAATCTAATCTAATTATTAATTATCTAATCTAATCTAATCTCATTAGACAGATGAGGGAACCAAAGTCCAGAAGAGTGAAAGAACTTTCCCAAGGTCACACTTATCTGGTCTCAGTTTTACTAATCTATAAAATAAGGGTTAAATTGGATGGACTCAGTGAATTGGGAACATTAATATTATTAGAAGGCACTGAGACATAATGGATAGGGTCAGAAACTGGGTTCAAGTCTCACCTCTAACTAGCTGCATGACTATTACTTAACCACAGAAAAATCTGTAGGACTCTTAAGTTGAGAGCAGATGTGTGTCTGCATTGGCCAAGGGAAAGTCTTTACCAGGAAATGCTTCTGCCAGCGAAGAAATAGATTTGAATATATATATATATATATATATATATATATATATATACATATATATATAATGTAACTATGGAAAAAGATTATACATAAGTATAATAATAATAAATGAATACATATATATTTGTAGTGTTCAAAGATTATTTTAATATGTTAATATAGAAATTTTTTAACTTTATTTTCTCTATTAGTATCACAGTAAGAGAGAAAGGCAAGAACTAGGCAAATAGGGTTAAGTGACTTGCCCAGGGTCAAACAGCTAGGAAGTATTTGAGGCAAGATTTGAACTCGAGTCCTCCCAGGTCCATACCTGATGTTCCATTGTGCCAGCTAGCTGGCCCTATAAAATTTAAAAATTATTAAAATTATATTAAAGTAATAAAACGATTTCATTATATATCATATAAATACATATGTAAATTATATTTTTCATACATATATAAGGTATAGATTGGTAGAGAAATAGATAAGTAGACTCGTAGAATCTTTAGCATTCAAGTTTTCCTTCCCTAGGAAGGAATATTTTCTTCATTTGTTTTTTAGTTTTTTTAATTTATTTACCCTCTAAAAGGTATGTCTCTCTCCTCCCACCAAATACAATGGAGTCAGGGACCATTTTTTGGTTCTATCTTTGCATCCACAGTGCTGAAAACAGTTCTTTGCACATGACATTTGCTAAATTTCATCTAATAACTACCATGTACACTCACTCACCCAAGCAAGTGAAGGACAAAAAAGGTAAGAGATTGGGGCCCCAAAGTAAATGCATCAATTTTCAGAGCCAAATACCAAATCATAAAGACAAGGAAGACACATAATATAATAGAATTCATATTCGATTTGGTTGCATTCAGAAGACTTAGGTTCAGATTCCTGCTCTGATATTTACTGGCTGTATTAACTTGGGCAAGTCACTTAACCTCTCTGAATCTGTTTCCTCATTGATATAATGGGAGGAAGAACTCTTGCAGTCCCTAGTTCACATGGCTCTTGTGAATCAAGCACTTTGTAATCTTTAACCCATATTGCACTAGAGCTTTATTTTAGTGTAACATTTGTCTCAAAAGCCTGTCCTCTAGAGGCTAAAATGCATAGAATTGAGAGTTTAGCGGTGGAAACTGGCCATTTCTGAGAAACTGAAAAGAGAGAGTTAATGGAGATGGTTTGAGAAAAACTAGGGCCAAAACTGAGAAGGAGAAATGAGAAAATACTTTGGAGAAAACTGTGTTCATTGCTACTTTATGAAAAAAATTATAAGGAGAATTTTCTGAGCAATGAGTCTTAAGTATTCACCATTGTAGTAAGAACTGAGGGAGTCTAAATGTGCTTTGCCATTGTTCACATTATTTCCTCCATGAATTTCTCTTTACGATAAGCAATATGTGTCTTCTTTTACAACATGATGAATACTGAAATAGGTATTGTGCGATAACACATATACAACATATATTACCTGTCGCCTTAGGGAGGCAAGGAGGAAGAAAGAAAACCTGAATCACAAAAATGTCAAAAAATAATCATCAAAAATTGTATCAACATGTAAAAAAATAGACATTTTTCAAATGAAATAAGTCTAAGGAGAAAAATGAGTTATAGACTGAAAGAAACTATAGAAAATAAAAAAAAATGTAAAGGAAACTTCTTTTCCTGATGGATTTGTTATCTTTCAGAGAAGATGAAAAGAATTCCTGGGAAGAATCTTTGCTTGTTGTTACTGGGAGTGAACTGAATAGCAAAACTATGTTTCCAGAATTCATCTGTATTTACAATAATAGAAGTGACTCTAGCTATGGTCATTCTGACAGCTAAAATATTATAATTATTTATGTCTCTATGTCATTGTTGATTACATTATTAATAAATTATGTAGCCAGGAAATTCAATATTTATTTAGTCTTGGGGTCAGGTATGTTGATATGGAGAGAGATATGAGCAGCTACTTATGAGGAAAGAAGTTTCCAGAGTTTATTAAATAAACATTTAATAAGCTAGGGTGGGAACACCAAGATAATTAATTGATCAGACATGTTATAATTTAGTAATTAATGAGGAAATATTTAAACATGCCTTTGTATTATCCTAGAATTCAAGATGATGAGCCCAAATATAGTAAAAAGTAAAGTAGCAGGCTGAGGGGTGACCTTCAAGAGATTGTAGTACACCCAATAACCCAATTACATTCATTAGCATTCATTCATTAATTAGCATCCTGAGTTTCCATCTTAAGCTAATATCAGGATATGTCACACCTACCTCTAAGAAGTCAGCCAAAAAAATTGAACACCACGAAGCTTCTTTTTATGTCATCTCCACTTTCCCATCCACCACCAATACCTAATCTTTCAGAGTCTCTGATTATAGATATAAGCCATTGACACATCCAGGATTCCTAATAGGAAGGGAGCACCACACTGAGCAGCAGATCCTTTCCCCATCTGCTTAAGGAATTCAATGCCTACATCTGAATCCCAGGCTGTCGTGACCTCAACACTACGGGCAATGAAAAGAAGACTTACCCCTAATAGGCTGGTGGTCTCTGTCACATATCCAATTTGTTCAAAGGACGATTTTATGAGATTGACATAGCTGGAGAGGATAAAGCATTGGACCTGGAGTCAGGAAGACCAAATCAGCCTCAGATTCTTAATAGCTGGGTGACACCAGGCAAGTCACTTAAAACATTATGCCACAGCTTCCTCAACTATAAAAAGAGAACAATAAGCACAACCTTTGAGGTTCAAATGAGATAATATTTATAAAATATTTAGTGCAGTGCCTGGCATACAGTAGGTGCTATATAAATATTAGTTATTACTATATATATTTTACATTGCTAAAATACTGGTGAATCCCAACTATCCATTCATTAAGTAGATGCTATGATAATTTGGAACGCTTCTAAGTCTAGACAATAGTTTTGAGATGATGCCAGAAATACTTTGTCAAAATTGAGAGTACTCATTCAAATTTTTATAATTTGTATTCATTTTAATTTATTGAGAATTTCTCTTATGAGGATTAATTTGAATTTGTTTATAACCTATTCCATGCTTTCATGTAGAAATGTACACATTTCTTTCTTGAAGAAATGTACACATTTCTTTAAGTCTTTCAATCCATTTTTCCATGACTCTTAGCCTGGTTTTCTATTTACTATGACATGCTTCTTCCTATCCATATGAGACAAATAATCTGTGGAATATACATATATGTATACATACATATATTTATATACAATTCCAAAAGATCACAGCTTTTCAGAGTAGGAATGGACTAATATCTATATCCAACAACCACCCCCCTAAAAATCCTATGGTCATTCTGACAGCTAAAATATTATAGAATATATGTAACATATGTAACAGGTGGCAATCTGAGGCAGCCAATTCTACTTTTACCTCTAACTATTTAAAAAAAAAGTTCCCTGACATGAAGTCTAAATTTGCTTCCTATCTGTTCTGGCTTCAGTTGCATAGGAAAACACACTTTGTTGAGCAAAATTTTGGTTTCTGATCTTAAATAGGGGAGAAAAAAGAGATACATTTACCAATGACCTAGTAAAGGCAATAATAAAATTGCAAACAATCATTTGAAAATCAGTGTTCAGAATCAGTTGGTTAATAATTACTACTTTAGTTTACTCAGTTCCCTTTACTGAAATGACATGAGAGAAAGAGCATGAGTCTTTCAAGATTATTCTTTTGATCTTTTTTTTCTTCTAAAAACAATGAGGGAAATTCTGCATTGGAGATTATATCCAGCTCTTTTTAATTTTTTTTTAACTTCAAACATACAAAGTCTCTTTGCAGTTCTCGTCATCCTATAGGTATTCTGGACCAAAGATAAGCAAGCCAACAAGGGCTCTTTGTTGCCTAGGGAGGATTCTGTTGAATGTCCAAGGCTGTTCCTCAATAACATGACAGTATCTTTGGTTCTTTGTTGCCAATGCCTTCCCCTGAAGTAGAAAAGAAGAGGCCAAAGAAGCAAAAAACATGCAGTTGTGTTGTCTCTGTAAAGGCCTGGTATCTAGTGACTGAATTAAAATCAAGATAATGGCATTGGCCAATGGGGGCTTTAAACAGCTGGGAAGCAGACAGAAGATGGAAGGATAAGCATTGGTAACCAAAAGCCATTATCAGCTGAAAAGAAAATCACTGGCAAAAGTGAACTCTTTGAGGAAAAAGAAACCATGATCCTTTTGTTCCCCCCTCCAAACTAGGGCTGAACTTCCCTGATAAAAGTGTATGGGTTTGGTTTCTGACTTCATACACTCTAATAGTTTTTTGTTCACAAGGTGTCACTGGCTTGGGAAGTTCTAATGTACCATAACAATTACCTTTCCTTTCCACAGAGGACAGCTATGTTTACAAGGTTTCCAGAAATGAAGAGTTAATTTGATACTTATCTCATCAGAAACAGGGGCATCAAGGTAGATGCATTAACACTGGTATGAATTGGGTTTTATCAATGGCATTAGATGTGTACTCATGAGGACACCCTTTTCCCAGATTTGAGTCCCTTGGGAACATTGGAAGTTGGCTCAGAGTGCTAATGTGTATTCCCTTATTAACCAGGGTTTATTAAAGTGCTATCATCTCCTGGTCAGATTTGACTATAATTTTAATTTTCTTAAATTTTGATTACTATGTAATTATGACTTCAATGAACATTAACAAACCTGAACATATCCTTATGAAAAGCTTACATAGGAAACTCTATTGCATATGGCTTGGAGGTGGGGTAGATTCAAGTATTTCAAATTTAACATAGTAGTGCCAAGCCTGTCCTTGTTAGGTGGGTTTCTTCAACTTCCTTTTCTCTCCTTTCTCTGTGTTAAAAATATTTGATTTATACTCTTTCCTACTAATTTTTAACATCATTTTTACTATTATCTTACTACTCCCAACAACGCCTACCCACTCCTGCCCCCCCCCAAAAAAAAAACTAAAAAAAGCTATCCCTGGTTATAAATAAATGTATTCAAGAAAAACAAATTCATATATTGGCCCTTTCTAAAAATGCATATCTCATTTTGCATTTCTGCCAAGAGGTAAGAAGCATGATTCATCATCATCAGTCTCCTGGAGTGAAAATTGTTCACTAAATTTATCCGTTTTTAAATCTTTCAAAGTTGTTTGATTGGTGTGGAACTAAATTTAGAGAGTATTTTAGATATTATTTATTTATATTATATTGTTATGGTCCAACCTGAGCAATTAATATTTCTCTAATTATTTGAATCACCCTTTAATTCAGCAAAAAGTGTTTTATAGTTGTGTTCATAAAATTTCTACCTATATCTTGGTGAGCGGAATAAAATTTCTTTTTCCATCTCTCCCTGCTGATTTTTGTTGGTTCTATATAGAAAGGCTAACATTTTTATGAATTTCTTCTAATATCCTGCTACTATGCTACAGTTATTTATTGTTTCATTCCATTTTTAGTTGAATCTCTAAATTTTTTTAAACAAACTCTGTAATCTGCCAAAAATTTAAGAGGATGGTTTTGTTATTCCTTTGCTTGTGCCTAAACTCTCAATTTCTTTTTATCTTATTTCTATAGCTAGCACTTGTAGAAATAAATCAAATAGTAGTAGCAATAGACATTCTTGCTTTGTTCTTGATGTTATTTGAAGGTCCTCTTGAATTTCAGCATTACTAATAATGCTAGCTGTTGGTTTTGGATATATTCTGTTTAACATGTTAGGAAAAGATCTATTTATTCCTCTACTTTTTAATGGTTTTTAGCAAAGATGGGTGTTTTATTTTGCCAAAAGCTTTTTTTCACATCTATAAATATTATGTGAAGTTTGTTTGTATAAATATTACATCTTCTTGTATACCTTAAACATGAAAAGTAGTAAGGTCTCCTACTTCCTCATTTCTTCCCTAAACTATTCCTTTTCCTCTCATTTTTCTCCTCTATTAAAACCAACAAGATGGAACAAAACTATCGCATAGATCCTATTTCTTTTTTTTTTACTCCCTCTGTGACCCATGAAGATAATGGGATCCTAAAAAAAATCTAGCCCTCTCCCATCTATTAGAATATAAATACTTCATCATCATTTCACCACTTCCAGTTACTGAAATTTAACTTGCCTCTCTAGGTTTCTCTTGTCTCTTATTTGCCTTTCAAACATCCTAGCCAGCAGTCATATTTTCATCAGGAATACTTGAAAGTATTCTGTTAAAAGTCTAGTTTTTTTCCCTTTTCCATAAGATTATGCTTAATTTTGCAGGGTGTGTTATTCTTATTTATGTCTTTTATCTTTTACCTTTCATATTTTTTATTCCAAGACCATCTCTTCTTTATAGTAATTGCTGATAAATTTTCTTTGATCCCAATTCTGGGTCCTTAGTATGATTTCTTCATTTCTCAATATTTATGATAATTTTCTTTCCTGTTGAAGCTCTATACTTTATGACTTTTCTGAGCATTTTCAGTTTGGGTTTGTTTGTTTCCAGATAATAAACATTACATTTTTTGTATTTTGACTTTCTCTAGGGATTTAATGTATATGAGCAGCTTTATTCAATGATTTCCTAAAATATGGTACCAAAGGTTTTTTTAGTTTGTTTGTTCATGGATTTCAAAGAATCTGATGACTTTTAAATTATCTTTTCTTCATCTGCTTCTCATGTTAGTTGTTTTTATTATAGTTATCTCACATGTTCTTTCAATTTTTTAAAAATAATATTGTTCTAATAATTCTTGTTCTTTCATAGAATTGTTGAGTTCTTTTGGCTCCATTGTATTTTTCAGGAAGACCACCACTTGGGGTATAGTTTTTCAACTTCTGTTCTAAGCTATTTATTTCCCTCAACTTTTTCCTGAAGAGCTCCAATTTCCATTTTATCTCTGGCTTCATTTCCTTTAGCTTCTCTTACAGTCCCTGTATCCAAGCCATTCTTTTCCCTTGTATTTGTTGTGAATATGCTCTCTTCTTCTTGGCTTACCTCTTGGGTTTCTCTTAACCCATAGAAACATGTCTTCATTGCATTCAGAGCTTTCATCAAATCTTCAGCCTTAGTTCCTAGATTGAAACTTGGCACCAGGGCCACATTCTACTTCTTCCTGCACTCTCAAATGGGGTTAGAAAGCCCTGTTTTGTCTTGTCCCCTCTATAAAGGAGATGCCACGTCATCTCCTTTATAGAAATGTATTGTAGTTCTGGAGAGGATGACTACTACTATGTCCCCCACCTTTGACCAAAATCCCATGATCCTCAATTTTTGGTGGTATGATAGCCACAATTACAAATGGTCTGACCAATGAAGGATTAAAAAAAAAAAAGAAAATATTTTGTGCATTGAACAAATTAGATGTTCATGTGACTATGTCTGTAGAAGGCAGACAATCCAAAGTATCTTTTGACCCATTAGACCCTGAGCTCCTTGTGAGCCAGAACGACATTTTGCCTTTCATTATCTGCCCAGTGCTCAGCACAATAAGTGACACATGCTAGGTACTTAATGAATGTTGATTTACCAATTGAAGAGTTCTACCAGAAGCAGTCTGAAAACCAAACAAATCTGAACAGCCCCAACTGCCCACTTTGCTATGTCAAAATACACAGAGCCACTTAAGCAAAAGCCTTCAGAGAGGGTCATAGAACATGTCTGGTAATCAGTGATAAAGTATTTCAAAGAATGCTATTTTTCAGTTTATTTGTGTACAAGTGAAGGGCCCTTTTTGTTCTTAACAAAAACACAGAGGGGCTTTATTTCTTTTTCATTCTCTTCTACCAAGTACATAGTTATAATATCAGAGAGAAAGGGGGAAGGAGCAAGTGTCAGAACCAGGCTACAGTGCCTTCACAATGTAGGTCATGTGTATTTTGCCTTTTGGCAGCAAACCTGACTGCCCTGGTCCCAGAATGGATTTGGGGGGGGGGGGAGGGATAATGTAATCAAATATAATTTAATTTCCTTTTTCTGGAAGGAAATAGAAAATGTAATCAGAATTCACAGTGAGTTACATTTCACTGAGGAAACTTTTGGTCTAGGAGTTATTTAAGGACTGGGGTCAGATTGCAGTGAATTAGGGGCAAGTCAGATCTTAACCCCTCCCAAACCCTGGCACCTTGCAAGTTAATAACTTAAAATAACAAGAATTATAACAGACACTTCTTTGGGTCTTTTTGATTTGTAAATGGCTTTACTAACATTATTTCATTTGTTACTCAAAACCATCTGAAATAGGGTCTACAATATTATCCCGATTTTATAGATTAGGAAACTGAGATTCAGTGGAGTAAAATACCCTGCCTGATATCACAAACCTAGTAAGTAACAGCAAAATCAGACCCTCCAACTCCACATCCAATGATCTTTTTTTTTCCTACTCCAGAGTAAAACCAAGTCTTAATTTTTGTTACTCTGAGAGCCAGTTTAGCTAGTATTTCTGGCCAGATTTGTATAACTCTGGGCAAACCATTTCACCTCTATGGACCTCGGTTTTCTCATTTCTAAAGTGAAGTCTCTTCTACCTCTAAGCCCTAGAATCCTAAGAAAATTATCAAGAACTCGAGCAAATTATAGATCTGTAATGAACCTAGTTAACAAACTACTGTGAATTTAGTTGTCAGGCTAAGAAAAACCATGCACATTCTGGTTTTCAAATCAAGTCTCTCGTCAAAGAAGAATTTAGACCATTGCATAGACAAGTCAAGCAGTTAGAGAGAGAGGAGAGAGGAGGAGCAAGTAGGAAGGAAGTTCTGGGGGTTGACTATCCAGATTATCCTTTGGCCATATTTGGCTACCAAATTCATTTTCTAATGTGGTAAACTTTACTCTGAACCCTCAGAAATATGAAGCCTTCCTCCTCAGAGAGTGATTTACCCAGGCTGACTACAACAACAACAGCAGCAATAATCAATACAATAATCCAAACAATTCCAAAAGACTCATGATGAAAAATGTGCTCCACCTCCAGAAGAAGATCTGATAAACTCTGAATGTAAATGAAAGCCTACTTTTTTCAATTTATTTTTCTTGCTTTCATTTTTTTTTTTGCAACATAGCTAATAGGGAAATATGCTTTGCATGACTTTATACATGTAATTGATGTCATACTGGTTGCCTTCTCAATTGAGAGGCAGGAGACGGAGAATGTGGAACTCAAAAAAAAATTTTTTTAATGAATGTTAAAAAAGAAATAAATAGTATAATATCATAGGCAGCTAAGTGGCTCAGTGAATAGAGAGCCAGACCTGGAGATTGGAAGTCCTGGATTCAAATTTGATCTCAGACACTTCTTACCTTTGTGACCCTGGGCAAGTCACAAAACCCCCTTTGTCTAGAGCTTACTAATCTTCTGCCTTGGGACCAATACAACATATTGATTCTAAGACAGATTATATGGGTTATAAAAAAATAGATAAATAAGAATTAACTGGATTTAGTCTTGGAGGAAAGGTATTAGAGTTGAGGAGGCCTGGGAAAGAAGCTAAGCAGCTGGTTGAGTTTCAGACCTAGGATAAAGAGTGAAAAGGAAGCTTTTTGCATATTGGCATATGTCATTATTGACAATGTTCATTGCTTCCTCTATCTGGCCAAGGTGGGAGAAAATAAAATATAAACCTGCCGAGCAAAGAACAATCAGGGACCTTCCTCATTTTCCCATTACCATGGGAAAGTAAGTTCTTTGGTTAATAAAGATTTATTAAGCACTTACCATGTGCCAAGTACTGTGCTAAGCTCTGGGGATACAAAAAGATGCACAAGACAATCCCTGCCCTCAAGGAGCTCATAATGGAACAGGAGAGAGTCTGTTAATCTCTCTGAGTGTAAGTTTTCTCATCTATTAAATGGATAATCATTCATTCAACATATATGAAAAAGAGCAAGAACAAGAAGAACAAGAACAAAAAGAAGAAGAACAAGAATGGCATTTAACTCATACTTTGGAGGTTTCAAAGTAGTTTACAAATTTATCTCATTTGCTCCTCACTACAACCCTGGGAGGAAAGTGCTATTACTATCCTCATTTTACAGATAAGAAAATAAATAGAGGTAGACAGAAGTTAAGTGACTTGCCCAAAGTCATACAATTCAAAAGTATCTGAGACATAATTTAAACTCATTTTATCAAGTACCCACTATGTGCTGCATTTACAAGGACAATTTTTTTTTAAATTCCAAGTATTGAGTCTACTTTCAGACAGGTAAAAAATATATAATTTAAGGGGAAGGAGAGACTTAACTGGAAAAATCAGGAACACCACACGTAGGAAGTGCAAAATTAATTGAATCTTGGATGAAGCTCAGGATTCTGAAGGACAGAGCCAAGGTAGAAATGCATTCCAGAAATTTAGGACAAATTATTCAAAGGCAGGAGTATGAGGATGAAGTATCCTCATTTGTCTGCCACAGAATAAGTGAGAAGGGTTATGGTTTAGTCATTTTTCAGTTGTTTTCAACTCTTAATGACCCCATTTGGGGTTTTTCCTGGCAAAGATACTGCAGTGGTTTTCTATTTCCTTTTTCAGCTTCTTTTACAGATGATAAAACTGAGGCAAACAGGATTGAGTAACAGGGTCACATAGTAAGTGTCTGAAGTCAGGTTTTAATTTGGGTCTTCCTGATTCCAAGCCTGATGCTCTATCCACTGAATCACCTGGCTGCCCTAAGTGAGGAATAGTAATGTGAAATGTTGCTAGAGTCAGATTTTAAAGAGATTTAAATGTCAGTTTTAAATACTTACCCTGTCTACCTCCTTTCAACACATCTAAAGCTTATCAAGTCTGAGAGAGCTGTCAGAAGCACATAAAAATTTTTGACTAATCCAGATTCACACAAAAAGAATCCAAGAATGATAACCTATTTCTTTCTGAAATTCCTGCCCAATGTATCCACTATGCAGGACTACCTCCAAAATAATAACTCAAAATGTATAAACAAAATGAGATTCCTAAAAAAAGGAATATTTTCCTGTATCATTGAGGCTCAAACCTAAATTTCTGACAAAAGCTGGAATTCAACAAGTACTTACCAAACACTGACTACATGCCAACACTGTGCTAGGCATCGTAGGTGATCTTGAAGAACAATCATAATTTACATCTACAGAGAGTTTTAAGATGGAGCACATTCCTCCATTCCTCTCTCGATTCTGGTTCCTTCCTTCTCTCATGTCTTTCCTATTTTTCCTACATGTAGTTCATTTGTACAGAATTTTGTTGTCTCCCCCATTTGATCACAAACTCCTTGAGGTCTGGGACTGTCTTTTATCTCTTTTTGTATCCAGAGGGCTTAGCACAATGTTTGGCACATAGTAGGTATTTAATGTTTATTGATTGACTGACTGGTATTCCTCATAATAAATCTGAATGGCAGAAAATGAACATTTTATTATCTCAAATTTACAGGGGAAGAAACTAAGACTCCAAAAATTTCTTGTTTAGGGTCAGATAGCTAGGAAAAGAGCAGAACTCAAATTCAGACCCACAGCACTTCAGTCCAAGGGCTAAGTCCAAAGTTTCTTCAGCATACTATAATAAATTCTTGTCCTTCAAGGTTCTTGCAATCTTACAGGAACACCAAGATAGTTAAGTAATGAATACATAGAGAATAATATGGAACATAAGTTGGCAAAAGGTCAAATAAGTGGCAAAGATGATGTGTTTGTAGTTAGCCAAAGAATGAAAAGATCTATATCATCTGGAGGAGGGCCATCAAAGATGGAAGCTAGAAATGATCACAGAAGTCATCTGATCAAACACCTTCATTTTTCAGATGAAGAAACTGGAACTCAGGCACGTTAAATGAATTGACCAAGGTCATACAGGTGGTCCTGAACTCAAATCCTTTGACTACAGTCAGACCTTTCTATCATACCACAAGAAATTGTCAAGGAAGCATGTTGATTAACTAAAATGTCCATCCCCTTTGACCCAGAGATTCCAGTACAAGATATATACCCCTAAAGAGGTCATTGATTAAAATGGAGGTCTTGTATACTACAAAATATTTAGCACCTTTTCATGGTAGCGAAGAACCAGGAAGAAAATAAGTGCCCATCACATAGGCAATAGCTGAACAAATTATTGTGCATGAATATAATGAATTATTATTATGCTCTAAGAAATGGGGAATATGAAATCAGGGAAGCAAGGACATACATGAATTGATTCAGAATAAAATAAGCAGAGTAAAGACAACATAAAATAATAGAAATGGAGAGAAGAACCATAAGAAAACCAAAACTGTCAAAGGACAAGCAGGGACCCAAAGAAGAAACATAATAAGATACCCTCTGACACCCTCATTGGGGCATATGCCTAGTAGTAGAATTTCTGGACCAAGTATATGGACATATTAGTTAATTTACTTGTTTTATTGGCGGTTTCACATGGCATGGTAGAAAGAGCCTGACTGGAGCCAAAGGATTTAGGTTCAGTACTAACTGGTGACCTTGGACATTTCATTTAACCTCCTTGAACCTCACTTTCTTTATCTGAAAAATGAGGTTTGACCAGATGACCTCATAGGGGATTAGGGTCCATGGATAGGGATCATTCCTTACATGTTCAGATACTTTTGGTGTGCTATTGGGTTTTGCTGAATTTTTTTCTCATCTTTTATTCTCTTTTTTAAAAGTTCTCAGCTATATAAGACAGCTCTCTGAGAGGGCTTAGGAAGAATGAGACAATGGAAAATACAAGCAATGTAAAAACCAAAGATATACCAATTACATTTTTTTAAAGTGACAGGGAAGACTTCAAGAAAGAGGTGGGACTTCAAGTGGTTCTTAAAGATCTGGCTAGGAGAAGGGCAATCTAGGTGAGGAGGAACACAAGAGCAAATTTTTATTGATTGATGAAAGTAGGAATGAGCACTGGCAGGTGTGGGTGATGAAACCAGAATAACTAACCAGAACACAGATAGTGAGAGATAAGATTAGATAAATAAATTATTGGAGATTCTTGGCCAAGGAAGGAACATGATAAAAGAAAGATTAGGACAAGAACAATCTCCCAAAGCTATTTAGAGAGGACCAGCTAAAGAGAGACCAGTTAGAAGCTCTAGGTGGTGTGATGGATGGATAGATTGCTTGACTTGGAGTCATGAGGACATGAATTCAAATACTGACTCAGAAATTCTCAGCTGTGTGATCCTGGGCAAGTCACTTGATCTTTCTCAGCCTCCATTTTCCCCTCGGTTAAAAGGGAGTAAGAGCACATCACAGAATTGTCAGGATTAAGTGAAATATTATTATCATGAGGATTCAATGAGATCATTTTAAAGTGTTCAAGTCAGTACCTGGCACAGAGTAACTGCTATATAAATGTTAGCTATTATTATTATTATTATTATTATTTTATGCAATGAATTTAGGCTTCAAGAATTTGTGATTTGCAGAGGTGTGTTAGCGTCTTCTGCTGATGCAAGTCATTAGCCTTTCCACTTCAGTTTACCAATTGCTCTGGCCAAGAGGATTGGTCCCTTGTGGACAACTTTCAGTAACAAGAATATAACTCAAGTAGACCTTGGACAACAGACACAGAGTCAGCAGGTCACACTCAAAAACCTGTCTAGCTTGATAGGAGCTAGTAAAACTTACATTCTGCTGGTCTGGCCCCCTCGAGCCAGAAGCATCTCTCTCCACCCTCAATGTGCCATAATGACAAGAATCAGTGCAGAATGGGGCAACAGAAAATTACAAATTTATATGATCTCAGAAAAACTACAGAAATCATTTGGACCAGAGTCTGGGGGTAGATTTCAGTTAGTCCTTGAACTTAGATGAGAAGAAATATGAATCTATTTCATCATGCTTAGTTAGTTTCCTTTGTAATCTACTGTGTTTTATTTTACATATTTAAAAATGTGGTTCTGAGAAAGGGTCTGTAGTCTTCACCAGACTGCCAAAGGGGTCCATCGTACATACATACATACATACATACATACATACACACACGCACACATACACACACGCTAAAAGCCATTGAATAGTCTAGCTTCTACCCAAAGCATAAATTTTGGTTGTTAATTTATTTATTCAGTACTTAGTGATTTGACAAGAAATATTTCAAAGAGAGAATAGAGAGCACTCAAAGGCAGTTAGATAGTGAACAGTGCATAGAGCACTGGGACAGGAGTTAGGAAGACCTACGTTCAAATTCAGCTTCAAATACTTACTAGTTGGGTGATTCTGGGTAAATCCTTTATACTATGTTAGTCTCAGTGTCCACAATTGTAAATGAGGGGTAATAAGAGAACTGACCTCCCAGGGTTATTGTGGGAATCAAAGGATATCATATTTATAAAATGCTTAGCACAGTGCCTGGCATGTAGTAGGTGCTTAATTAATGTGTGTTTCCCTCCTCTACCAACTGGTACTGGCAATAGCATAATGAGAGAAGTCCAAGATCGCCACAATATTTCAAGTCTGAATATTACCTGAGGGAATGTTGGTGCCATTGATGGGAATTGGGAAGGTGTTTTCTGTGAAGAGAATAGAAATTAGAGAAATCATTGCCTGTGTTTTATTCTCAGACTTGAAACTGAAAGGAACCTCAGAGGTGTGTGATGCAACCTCCATTTGGAGAGGAGAAAACTGAGTCTCCAAGAGACTATGACTTACCCAAGATCAATGGGTGATCTTATCACTTACTGATAGTTAGTGGCAAAGTGGGAACTTGAAACCAGGCATTCTGTCTCCGAACCTAAAGTGTTTTTTGCTGAATTAGACTGTCCCTTGACCAATGTGGGGCTGTATTTTCTCCATTTAAAAAATAAAATAAAATCACATCACATCACTGGAAATACCATTAAGACACAAAGTATCATAATAGGAGCTAAGCTACTTTTTGGAATTTTACTGCCTTTGTTTATTTTTTGCCAAATAACACAGAAAGAAAGGGTCTCCTATGGGCTGCTTTGCATGTTTTATTGACCTGGTAAACTTTTGGTTTGGATACTGTATTGTTTCAATGAGCCCATAGAATGTGTCAATCCATAGTAGGTGAGATTGAAGATATTTTCACTTCTCCAAAGTCTATTTCTCTTCATGTCATCCACGTGCAATCTACAGGAAAAGTAAAGGGAAAATATTAATTTTTTAAAGAATTTTTAAAAAGAGACAACTCGAAAGCTAACCATTACAAGCAACTGGTGTGTTTGTCTGACTCCAGCAGAACTATTTATTATATATATATATATAATATATTAGATTATAGAACTATATTATTTATTTACATAACTATTATGCCATGCTCTGTTTGGACATGAAACCCCAGAGAGCTTACTGTGCCTCATATGACTATGAGGTGCCTCCAATGCAAATCTCAGGGCTTCTACAAACATTAGACTATGCCAAAAAAAAAATGCCCTAACGTTAAAGAGAAGAATGGATACATCAAGAGCAAATACCATGAGAGCAAATAATGTCATTGCAGTGAAAAATCCCTTTTCAACCAATAAAATTCCAAGACACATCCAAGGAACACATTTATTTCAAGAAATGTTATCATAATAAAATAAGGCATAAACCTCTGTTAACTTTAATATAATGGAACTGGTCTATAAGCCAAAACCTTTCCATAATTAGAATGAAGTAACAATCCAGAGAACTTGAGTGTCTTACCCTGAACAAATTCCCTTTTGTCCCTCCTCTGCTTACAAATTGCTTCCCTCTCCACCACCACCCCCCCAAAAATCTTACTAATATTGAACTATGTATAACAGAGTTAATTATTTAAAACCTGTTAAAGAACAACTAAATTGCTAACCTTGCTCTAAATTCACCAAAATACATATGAGGGCTTTAAGGACATAAAAGCCAAGGCTGTGTGTGTATGTGTGTGTGTGTGTATGTGTGTGTGTGTGTGTGTTTTTAATCTTAAGAATCTCTAAATAGCTATTTTTAAATGAATGGGGCTAGGAGAGAGGGCCTCTGGGTTCCCATCCTGCTCTGGGAACATCACGAACTAACTGTATCATTTTTAATGTCTTTATTTTTTTTTGAGCAATCCATGTTAATAATTGACTATTATAGCTTATCTCAGATGCGGAATTAGCCAAGATCAATGGCTTATCTTTTGACAGGTGCTTTCTTCCTTGTGGTTAACTGTTCATCAAAGGCATTAACAAACAAAGGCAGACGTTTACAGGAGACATTAGTAAGATGTTGTATAAGATATATAATGAGGCAATTTGTAGGAAGATGATGGTTTAAAAAGAAAAGAAAAATAATGGTGGCAGCAAAAAGGAATCTCAGTGCTTGGAAGTCATCTAGTCCATAACTTATTCGATGTTTTCCATTCATTCAGTTTCTATATCGAAGGACTGGCTTGTGTGTGTGTGTGTGCCTTTGAGTATGTATGTGTTTGGGGGAGGGAGACTGGCAAGAAATGTTCAACAGCAACACCTGAATGTCTTTCCTTCAGACATAATCACATCCAGTACAAGCTTGCATTTTGCAGACCACGTGACACAAAATGGGGCTGGACTGGGGCAAAGACCTGGGTTTGGATCACCAGCTGTATCACCTGAAGTAAATGACAACCCCTGGAAGCCCAAGTTTCTTCCTCTTTAAAATGAGATAATAATGTTTCTGTAACCCACCTCACAGGACCGTTAGGAGGAAAAGACTGAGCCTTAATCTTCTTGTTGCTCTTCAATAGTTTTCAGTCATGTCCAATACTTTGTGAGCCCATTTGGGGTTTTCTTAGCAAAGACACTGGAGCAGTTTACCATTTCCTTTTCCAGCTCACTTTACAGCTGAGGAAACTGAGGCAAATAGGCTTAAGTGACTTGCCCAGAGACATACGACTAGTAAGAGTGTAAAGCTGGATTTGATCTCAGGTCTTCCTGATTCCTAGCCTGGTATCCTATCAGTTTCATCACCCAGCTGCCCCTGGGCCTTAAGTCATCATGCAAATGTCAGTTATTGTCATTTTCATTAAGAGAAATATTAATTAATCCAAGGCAACATGTCAAATTGAAAGAAAAGAAAAATAACGATGACAGTAAAAGGGAATCTCAGAACCTGAAAGTCATCTAGTCCATAACCTATTCAGCATGTTCCATTCATTCAGTTTCTGTATCAAAGGGCTGGCCTTTGTGTGTCTCAGAGTTTGTGATTTGATTTTCTGGACAACATTCTATAAATTCACACCTTGGAGGCCATCTAGTCCTGCCCCATCTTTTAACAGGTAAGAAACTTTAGCCCAGAGAAGTTCTTTCTTGCCCAGATCACACAGTAAATAAGTATTTTGAGGACCTAAGAGGCCATCTAATCTAACCTTCTCGCTTTCAAAGTGAGAAACTGAACCTAAGAAAAGTTCAATAAATGGCCAATAAATATCTGAGATGGGATTCTAATCCCAGTCTTTCTGACTCCTAAAGCCCATGTTCCACCCATTATGCCATCCATCTTCATCTATAACTGTTTTAACCTCTGATGCTTTTGTTTACAAAAAAGAAGAGGTGGAACATGATTACACCGATATTCCTAGCTATAAGCAAAGCTAAGGCTGACCAAGCTCTTGTGCTCCAGGATTTTAAGTCACAGTGAGCTACAATGCTGGGGTATCTGCACTAAATTCAGATGAACTTCTGCAGCTCTGGCCCACCAGCTCTCCTAAGCAGGGACAAACCTGCCCAGATTAGAAATGCAATAGGTCAAAGCTCCCATTCTGATTGGTAGTGAGACTGAAAATATGAGTTGCCTCAGCATTTTCAGCCTGATAAGGAGACAGTATGAGAAAGAAAATGAAGAGAGAAGGCATGGCAAGGCACGATGAGGGAAGGCAAGGCAAGAGAAGGGAAGGCAGTGGGAGGGAAGAAAAAGAAAAGAAGGAACAGAAAGGGAAAGGAAAGAGAAAGGCAAGGCATGGCAAGACAAGATGAGGGAAGGGAAAGGAAGGGAAGAGAAAGGAAAAGAAGGAACAGAAAGGGAAAAGAAAGAGAAAGGAGAGGTATGGGAAGGCAAGGGAAATGATACAAAAATTAAAAATGATACAACAAAATATTTTCAAACGTTTTCATTTACTACTGCTTAGTTTCCCATGGTTTTCTTCCTGTGCTTATAGATACTGCATTTTCTAAGATGAAAGGAGAATGTAAAGCTTCTGCAGGAAACCAGACTGATAGGATGTGAGCCCTTTGTTTACTTTTCAACTGGGGCACACCTTGTGCCTCGCCACCTGCTTTGTCAATGACTCTTCCATAAAAGCCACCTGTAGGTGTGACAGGAATGAACTACTCACACCTATTCAGCCTTGGAGTCCCCTATAAAGATTATATCTGGAAACAGCGTCCAAGTAGGGATCATCTCCCATCCTCTGAACTCATTTTAGGCTATAAGTGTCCCATGTCTCCTGAATAAACAAAGTAGAAAATTTTTTAAGTCAATCACATTGGGTATTTTCTGAAAGTGAACCAAAAAACCTCAAGCTAGTTGCATGAAAAATACATTCTGGACAATAACTTATGTTCCCATGATGCTTTTAAAGATCTCAAGTACTTTCCTATGAAGTAGACTGTATCAGTGTTATTATCCCCATTTTGTAGATGAAGAAACTGAAGCACAAAAGAAATTAAGTAATTTAATAATAATAACAATCAGTATTTATATAGAACTTTAAGGTTTGCAAACCAAATGTATGTATGCATGCTATCTCATTTGATTCTCACTACAACCCTATAAGGTAAGCACTGTTATTATCCCTATTTTACAGATGAGGAAACTGAGGCTGAAAGAGGTTGGGATTTGCCTAGGATATTGGGATAGCCAATAAATATCTGAGGCAAGATTGGAATTCATAGCATTCTACCCACTGTTTCATCTAGCTGCCCAGGGCCACACAGCTAAAAACCAAGTCTTCTGATTCCAAATTCAGTTTAACAAACATTTATTTTTAAAACATCTACTATATGGTATAGTTGAAAGCCTACTAGACTTGGGCCCAAGGAGGTGGGTTCAAATCCCACTTAGACACTTATTAATTACATGACCCTAGGCAAGCCACTTAATTTCTCTGGAGCTAAATTTCACCATCTGTAAAATGAAGGAATTATCTTCAGTGACCTCTAAGTTCCCTTCCAGCTCTAAATGTAAGGTTTTATGTACTAGATAGACACTAGGGCACAAAAACTGGGTGTGTGATGGAGGAGAATTGCCCCTGCCCTCAAAAGGCTTACAGTCTAAAATTTATTCTTTCCATTACACCATGCTGAAAAATGAAGCCCAGAGAACTTCAATGAGATATTCAAAAAGATTTACCCAACCCTGAAATTTCCTTTTAAATGCAAAATTATCACATATTAAATCTCCATCTGCACTGTGCCCCAGACACGATTACTGATTTTTTATTGCTAATTATATAATGATTATAATGTGTATAATTGACATGAGTGCTGTCCAGGGAGAAACACTGAATGACATCTAAGTATTATGGTCAGTTTCCTTATGAAAGAGCAGGCAGCAAAGAAGCTCATCCACAAGATAAGCTCTTGTTTGTGCTTTCTAAAAAAGGCACCAGAAAACATTTTTGACATTTCACCGACATTTAAGGTTATTAATCTGTGCAGCCTGAAGCAATTCTGGGGGAGCTTTGGAAGCTTCTTGTCTTTCACAGACTCCTTGTCATTTCTACCAACAATAATAGAGAGGTAAGAAGGAGGAAATGTCATTGCCTGGAATCAAAGGAGTAGAATTTACTGCTTATCTTTTATGCTGGTAAACTTCCTTAACCTTCCTGGGCCTCAGTTCCCTCATCTACATATAGAATGAGGGGCTCAATTCCCTAGCCCTTACTGTTCTTCCACTTTGGAACTGTTCCTTAGTATTGATTCTAAGACAAAAGTCAAGGGATTTTAAAAATAAATAAATGGCCAACTTAATGATCTTTTCTCAGTCTTCCCTCGTTCTTCTCAACCTATTTACTTTTGATGCTGTTGACTATCCTGTCTGGTTTTTCATGATTCCACTGGTTCCTGGTTCTCCTTCTACCTAACAGCTCCTTCTCAATCTCCTTTGCTGATCTCTTCATATCAAGTCCCATAAATGCAGGCATTTCCCAAGGTTCTGTCCTTGGTGCTCTTTTTTCCCTCTTTCTTTGAGAGCTCATCAGCTCATCCGATTTCAATTATCTTTCCATCTAAACCAGTGATTCCCAAAGTGGGTGCCACTGCCCCCTGGTGGGTGCTGCAACAATGCAGGGAAGTGGTGATGGCCACAGGTACATTTATCTTTCCTATTAATTGCTATTAAAATTTTTAAAAATTAATTTCCAGGGGGCTAAGTAATATTTTTTCTGGAAAGGAGGCAGTAGGCCAAAAAAGTTTGGGAACCACTGCTCTAAACCCTTCCCTCTTCCAAAGTTTCCTATTTCTGTCAAAGGTATCATCAGCCTTCCAGTCTCCCAGCTTTGTAATTCCAAATTTATCCTGAACTCCTCATTCTCCCTCACTGCACATATCCAGTCAGTTACTAAATCTTGCCATTTCTGTCTTCAGAATCTCTTGTTATCTAATACCCAACATCTCTCACATCCAACCCCTCCTATTATTTATTCTGTTCAGTTGTATTTCAGTAATATCTGATTCTTTGTGTCCCTGTTTGGGGTTTTCTTGACAAAAATACTAGAATGGTTCGCCATTTCCTTTTCTAGCTCATTTTACAGATACAGAAATTGAGGCGCTTTGGCTGAAATGAATTGCCTGATATCACACAGCTAGTAAGTATCTGATACTGAATTTGAACTCAGATCTTCCTGAATCCAGGCAAGGTATTTCATCCATTGCACCACCTAGGTGTGTTATCATGATTAGTCATTTAAACATTTCTCAGTCTCAGTATCTTTATCTGAAAAATGGGGATAATAATAGCACCTACCCCTCATAAGGTTGTTGTATGGCTCAAATAAGAGAATAGATTTTTATTATATAATTATATATACATATGATATGTGGTATATTGATTATATGTCATTATACAGCATATTACTGTTATTGCCATACCACAAGTCTCAAACTTAACATGTCCAAACCAAAACTTGTCTTTCCCCAAACTCATCTGTCTTCCAAATTTTCCTTTCTCTATCAAAAGCACCATGATGCTTCCTTTCTCCATGGTCCATAACCTTAACATTATCCTCACCCTTCCTCACCGCACAAATCCAATCAGTGGATAAATCTTGTACCTACTACAACATTTCTTACAACTTCACCCTCCTCTTTACTCATACAGCTATCACCTTATTTCAAGCCCTCAACACTTCCCACCTATATTATTGTTTTTCCCACCTATATTATTGCAATAGCTTCCTAAGTTATTTCTGTCCCTCAAGTCTTTCCCATTCCTCATCCATACATTCTCTGATGAAATCATGGGTTTAGACCAAAAGCAAAAGAATAAAGTTTCTCTCTTTTAAATAATAGCAATTAAAAGAAAATGAAAACACCTTTGGGATAGAGATGGATTCTTGAGGTTTTTTTAACACCCCCCCCAAATATAATATGATTTGCACTTATTGGAAATTATTTAATTGAATTGAAATTGTTGAACACATTATGAACACACTAAATATAGTAGAATACTATTTTGCCATACGGTTTTATGTAAAACGAAGGGTTGCAAGTATTCTCTTCTTTATTTTTAATTAACAGAATTTAAATTTCTCTTCTTCCCACCTCCTTATCCATAAAGGCAGAAAAAAAAGAAATAAAAAGCAAAATAATCATAGTATTATTTATAGTCAAGCAAAATATTCCTAACTTGACTGAGTTTGAGAATAAATATGGTATTTTAAATCTTGAGTCTGTCATTGAACAAAATGATAAAAAGGAAAGAGTTTAGAAAACCCTAGAAAGACTTAAATGAATTGAATCCAGGTAAAGTAAGCAGAAAAGGACAACAATTGCCACAATAGCCACAATGTTGTTAAAAAGAAAAACAACTCAGAAAGATTTAAGAAATGTAGTGACCAACTGGAGGATTCACAATGAACCCATGCTCCCTCACCTCTTGATGAAGAGGTGATGGGCTCAAGATGTAAAATGTACTGTACCTTTTAGAAGGGGCCCATGTTTGGAATTTGTTTTGCTTGATTATGCATATTTGTTTAAGGACTTTGTTTTTCTCTTTTAGAGAAAAACAAAGTTTGGAGAAAGAGAAAATTAATACTTGTTCATTGAAAAATAAACAAATAAATAAAGAGTACTGAAACCTTTTAGTTCACATACCACCATATCACAGAAAAAAAAAAAAAGTTCTACTTCTAGTCAAATCAAGCAATTATCTCCCAGCCCCAGAGCAAATTATTCCTAATTTTAGAACATAATCTAAGCTTAGTGTTGCCTGGAGAGTAGAGGAGAAACGGCATTGAGTTTTCCTAAACATTTCCAGCTCCGTTTGTTGACAGAACCTTATGCAGTTTTGGAAGTGGAGTTTCTGCTGCCTGCCATGTCAGTTATTATAGTGGAAATTTAATTGTAAGAGGGCTTTGACACTGAACCTTTAAAATTTGTTCCAACTGACCTTCTCTGAGTTATTTGCCAGAATCTGGCCTGGTGCCTCAAGAGGAATGATTTGTTCCCATTCAGTGGGTAGGCATAGGGACCCGGAGACAGAGCAGATCTGACATTATGGGGT
Organism: Gracilinanus agilis; assembly: GCF_016433145.1. Lineage (NCBI taxonomy): Eukaryota > Metazoa > Chordata > Mammalia > Didelphimorphia > Didelphidae > Gracilinanus > Gracilinanus agilis. The sequence continues at coordinate 264,960,947 of NC_058134.1, read as the reverse complement.
CTAAAAATGAGGAAACCCCTCTAAATAAAGAGATTAGTTTCCTACCCCAGAGAGCTTCCCCTATCTCCAAATTGTTTGAGTTTGGTTTGCAGAGGGATTATTTTGTTATCCTAGTATGCTTCCTGCATCTGTTTAGTCTTAAGGGCTTCCAAAATACATTTTTCAGAATCCATTTGTGCTCTTCTAAATATATTTCTGGTGTATAGAATTAAAATAAACCTTAAAAAAAAGACTCAGATTTTGAAATGGACTCATGTGCCTGGCAGGGGGAAAGCTGTCAGAAGCATGTAAGAATCATGTTAATTTTATTGATCATAGATATACCTGGTTCAGAATTTCATCACACCAGCGTGAATAATTTATGTCATTTCAAGGCAGGAAACAAATGGGACCAAATTCCAGCCCTTGTTAGTGTTGGACCCCGGTGAAAAGAATGTGTCATGTGCTCCCCCTGCTGGCTTTGCTGTAACAACAGCTCATTAACCAGCACAACATTAAGAGAGACATGGCCACATGAACACCAGAGTCTGCTGAATAGAAAAGGAAGTAAACAGCACCAAGGTCATTAATTTTGTTATTCCCTGGAATTGTCATTATATAACTTGTGTCCACCAAAATAAAGAGGGAAAAAAAGCTAGGATCAGTAAGATCTGTTATCTAGTTTGGGATTTTTTTAAATAGTATTGAATAGGATTCATTTAATGGTATTATAAAGGTAATGTATAAATCATTTTAAATTCAATATGTTGTATATCATATAAACATATAGTTATATAAATATTATTTAATAATATTGATTTTCAATGATATTTAATATCAGTTAAATTTAAAAAATAAAAACAGTAACAACAAAAACAAGCCCCTCCTCCTTCATCAGCAATGAGCCTTTTAAGTCACTGTCATTAATCATCAAGATAATCATTTCTAGGGTCAACTGAACTAGTCAGTAGCCAATAGGCTTATCCATCTGGAGCTGGTTGAGACGACCTCAGAGGCTAGCTAGTTCAATGGTGTCACACTCAAATAGAAATGGCCTAGAAATAAAACAATAAAAGAAAGGAGAAAACCAGATCTCCAGTATCAAAAATGAAAAGGGCAAATTCACAACCACTGAAGAAGTAATTAAAGCAATTATTAGGAGTTATTTTGCTCAATTATAGGCCAATAAATCTGGCAATCTAAAAGAAATAGATGAATATTTTCCAAAAATATAAATTGCCCAGGTTCACAGAAGAGGAAACATAACACATAAACGATCCCATCTCAGAAAAAGAAATTGAACACACTATCAATGAATTCCCTAAGAAAAAGCCCCACGGCCAGATGGATTCACAAGTGAATTCTACCAAACATTTAAAGAACAGTTAGTTCCAGTATTATATAAACTATTTGGGGAAATAGCTGAAGAATGAACTCTACCAAATTCTTTTTACAACACAAATATGGCATTGATAGCTAAACCAGGAAGAGAAAAAACAGAGAAAGAAAACTATAGACCAATCTCTCTAATGAATATGATGCAAACAATTTAAATAAAACACTAGCAAAGAGTTTACAATATTATATCACCAGAATCACTATGACTCGGTAGATTTTATACCAGAAATGCAGGGATCGTTCAGTATTAGGAAAACTAAGTCTAATTGGCCATCTCAATAACAAAGCGATAGAAGCCATATGATTATCTCGATAGATACAGAAACAGCTTTGAACAAAATCAAATGCTTATTTCTATTAAAAACTCTAGAGAACCTTGGAATAAATGAAGCATTCCTCAAAATGATAAATAACATCTATCTAAACCTATTAGCAAGGATTATCTGTAATGGAGATAAATTAAAGGGTGTATGCTCATTTTTATGTAAGGGTCTCTGAGAGCCACATGTTGACAGCCTTCAAATGTATTATTATCTGTATTTTATTGCACTTTTTCTTATTTTGTTAAATTCTTACCATTTACATTTTAATCTATTTCTGGCAGCATATGACTATGCTATGGGCTCCATGCAGGCCATTGACCACTTATTTGACCCCTCTGATCTAGTCCAACCCTCTTATTTTATGTATGAGGAAACCAAGATCCTGGGATGCTAAATTACTTACTCAAGGTCACCCAGAGTTGGGATTTGAACAGATCAGAATAGAACAGAAGCCAGTTACTCTAACTCCCAAACCAGTGTACTCATACGTCCTTGATTTGCAGTCAAGAGACAGATATTCATTTTCTATTACAGACCTATCACCTGGTTTCATTAAGAAAAGCTAAAAGGTCAGCAATCCTGAAACTTCCACCTTTTGAAGTAGTGACCTCCTCCCAGTGAAAAGTATCCCAGCTGAATATACCACCAAAAGGGAGATCAATTGAACTTTAGGTCCAACTTGACGAATAGTCTAAAACCTCAAAGAGAATCCTAGAATCTGAATTATTTTGCTGGTAGAGATCTAAGAGTTCATCTTGTTGAATATATCCAAGAAATTAAGAGAGAAGAAGGAAATTCTCTGGATATCAGGGGACTCCAGGGCCGAAGAACAATGATGGACCAATGGCTTCTGTACACACACTTGGATGGTCAGTCCATTGACGCATCTAAGATGGGTTTGTTGCCATGTTTCTGCTAACGTTGTGCTTTCTTTTTTTTCCTAAGGCGTTTGGATGCTAACCAAATCAACTATGTCCCACCCAACTGCTTCAATGGCCTCATTTCCCTGAGACACCTGTGGCTAGATGACAACTCTTTGACTGAAATTCCTGTCCAGGCTTTCAGGAGCTTATCAGCACTGCAGGCTATGACCTTAGCTCTGAACAAGATACATCACATACCAGACTATGCCTTTGGAAACCTCTCCAGTTTGGTAGTACTGTAAGTTCTGCTGAATTAAAAAGAAAACAAACTTTCTGATTTCACTACAGGATATAGACTTTCACATGCAAAACTCTCAAACTTTGATCAGGAAATTTTAAAGTTCCTCTTCCTTCTCCCCCTTCCAATTTCAAAACACATACCATGGAGTGGTTTGTAAATGGTCTATTTATTTAATATCCATTTTCTGTTGCAATTTATAACAAAAATTGAAGTCTCTTTTTCTTATTAATCAACCAATCAAATATGTGAGTACATACTACGTTCAATGCACCTGTGTTATTTTTTTAACCCTTACCTTTTGTCTTAGACTCAATACTGTGAATATATATACTTCTAATAGAAAAATTATTCTTGGAATTGCCTTTAAATGGGTAAATAAATAAAATACAATACCTCTTATTTAAAAAAGAATCAATACTGTATATTAGTTCCAAGGCAGAAGAGTAGTAAGGGCTAGGCAATGGGGGTTAAATGACTTGCCCAGGGTCACACAGCTAGGAAGTGTCTGAGGCCAGATTTGAAACTAGGACCTCCCATCTCTAGGTCTGACTATCTGTATTATTTTAAAGTTCTTTTTTCCTGAGACATGTAGACCTCTTTTCTTATTTAATCAAATCTTTTTCTCAAGTAGCATTTATAAAAACAAAAGTTTTATTGTTAGGAGCCACATAGACAGTGATTATTGGGGGGTAACTGAAATGAACAACCAGGGATTTGTCCTCAGATCCTTGAGATGGTCCAAGTTAGGTCAGGTTAAATTAGGCATCTAAGTGGCTCAGGGATGTTAGGAAGTTAGGAATTTGGAAGCACTATATTCAAATGTAGTTTCAGACACATGCTGAGTGTGTGACCCTGGGCAAGTCACTTGGCCTCTGTTTGTCTCAATTTCCTCAAGAATAAGATGGAAATAATAATAGTACTTAAGTCACAAGGTTGTTGTGAGGATCAAATGACATAGTTATTGCAGGAAGTGCTCGCCACTGTGCCTGGCATGCAGCAGGCACTATAGAAAGACTTCCTCCTTCCCCTTCTGAGCTATAGAGGATACTCACAGGCTTCTACTCCTTCAGTAGAAACAACTGAGCTTAGCACCTAGTGAGCAAGAATAATTCTTGGAAATAAAAAGTTACCAGATGGCATGCTTCCTTCCAGTCCTTCCGGCCCCCACACCTTACCATCCCCAAGCGAGAGTGCCTCAGGCTCTCCCCATCCTCCAGCCCAGGAGAGCAGCACTATCCCACGGGCTCTACCCTAAACCCTGACTCTTAACTAGATTTGTCTTTGAAAGATGATTTGAGGGTTGTTCCTTGCTGCTTGCTCTGACACCAAAATTGCTAAGTGACAGCTTAGTACCTACTCAACACTGGAGCCACAAAGGCAAAAAATACTCCCCTGCTCTCAAGGGGCTTTGGAGAATGAATGCTAGCTCCCAGAAAAAGGAGTTGGTTAATTCACACAACGTACTAATAAATCTTTTAGATAATAAACCACATAAGGTAGCTGGGTAGCTCAATGGATTGAGAGCCATGCCTGGATGTGGGAGGTCCTGGCTTCAAATCTGGCCTCAGACACTTCCTAGCTGTGTGACCCTGGGCAAGTCACTTAACTCCCATCGCCTAGCCCTTACCATTCTTCTGCCTTAGAACCAATATACAATATTGATCCTAAGAAGGAAGGTAAGGGTTTTTAAAAGAAAAAGAAAAGAAACCATAATCTCCTAGGATAAGCAATTACAAGGGGACTAATATGTTCCAAGACCCTTTGCATAAATTGAAAATCAACATAATAGCAAACTCCATTATTTAATAAATATTTCTTATACGAAGATACCGAGGCACTTTCTGACTTTTCCCAGGCTTATCAGAGCTACCAGCATCACTACTCTTGTACTTTGTAACCATTAGTGAGAGCTAAACAGCATCAATGAAATGAAGCGAAGCACTGCTCTGATTCAGACTTGTTACAAGCCAGAACTCTGGGCAAAGGCTACTTTGGGAGCTAATGTTTGGCACGAGACATTGTAAAACTCACACTTATACTTCTCAGAGAGAGAATGAGCATGATTGGGGGAATTGCTGGGGAAAATGGCATGGATTTAGCACATAATTAAATCCTTTATTTTATATATTTTTTTTACACTTTTATTTTTTTTTCAATAGCCAATCATGAATACCTGAACTCACATGGGTCGAGTTCATGTAAAACGAGATCCTACTGTCATGGAAGTTCTTATAATGCAATTTGTCATGCTAACCTGGCTCCATTAATGTTTGCAAAGGACTTAATGTATATTATCTCACTAAAAAGACACCTGGGGGGGACAGCTGAGTAGCTCAGTGGATTGAGAGTCAAATCTGGCCTCGGACACTTCCCAGCTGTGTGACCCTGGACAAGTCACTTGACCCCCATTGCCCACCCTTACCACTGTTCCACCAAGGAGCCAATACACAGAAGTTAAGGGTTTAAAAAAAAATAAAAAATAAAAAGACACCTAATATGCTGCCCTTCCTGCAGGAAGATGATACTGACCCACCATTCCTTGAGGGTAGGAATTGCTTCATTCTTTGAATTTGTATCCCCAGCCCCTAGTATGGTACCCGGCATATAGTAGGTGCTTGTCGATTGATTGGTAGAATGTTCATTCCAGTGATGGTGCTAGATTGATGCTGATTCTTTCCATAATTCTCTACACAGTTCACCTTGTAACCAACTTCCAAAATTCATGTTGGGAGTTTAGTATTTCACTAGGGGATGAAAGAATACCAAGTGGTCTCCATAATGATCCAGTCTACAACTTCTTTAGCGTAGCAACCTGATCCACTGAGCACTGATATGTGGTTCTCTCCCACCTCCGTAAAATTTAGAGAGCTGATCTCTTTAGACAACAAATCAAATCTGGGTATGATCACTTGATATTGAAATAAGAACATGGGGGGGGGGGAAGCTGGGTAGCTCAGTGGCTTGAGAGTCAGGCCTAGAGATGGGAGGTCCTAGGTTCAAATCCAGCCTCAGACACTTCCCAGCTGTGTGACCCTGGGCAAGTCACTTGACCCCCATTGCCCACCCTTATCACTCTTCCACCAAGGAGCCAATACACAGAAGTTAAGGGTTTAAAAAAAGGAAAGAAAGAAAGAAATAAGAACGTGTTATTGGCTGCATACCCTCCAGAGTATGGGAGGTAAGCCATCAGTTTTTAAGACAGAGCTAGGTTTGTAAACCTGGGACCTCGAGAAGCTGCCCTGTTCCTCTTTAGATCCTGTCTTAGAAGAATTGGGGTTTAGCTGTGACAAGGAAGCCATCAAGTCAAGAGAAATCTTTAGAATCTTCCTTCCCCAAACCACAGTCTCTTTCTGTAAGGCCCGAGAAATCAAATAGGATTGTTAGTTGACCTGTACCATTCTGGTGTCAGAGCATTATGTATTTTCTGACCTTTCCAGCTCAAAAGAAATAAATGTCTACCTGCTAAATTTAAAACCAAGACACAGAATCAGCTACATGTGTATGGTTGAATGTAGGAAAAATACAGGCTCTCCCCCTGGATTGTTTTGGTTTGGTTTGGCTTGGTTTTTTGCAAAGCATTATTTGTATGTTTGATTTTACCAATCAAAATGTTTTGCCTAAGTCCACTGCGTTCAGTGTGCTCCCCTGACTGTGTCCTTAATGTTCTCCTACAGACATCTCCATAACAATAAGATCTACTCCCTGGGAAAGAAATGCTTTGATGGGCTCCACAGCCTAGAGACTTTGTGAGTTGACCTCTTATTTGTTTCCTTTTTTCAGTGTTTTCATTAATATTCTGGAGAATCAAAACAGCTTTAAAACCAAATGTGCTTTTTGGCCATGAGTGTGTTATTTACAATGGCTATCACACACACACACATACACACACACACACTATTTCTAAAAAAAAACACAGATTTAGAGGACTAATAATTTGATCTGGGCAATAATTATCTCTTATTAGAGAATTCATCATCAGCAAAGAAAGATATGTTACTTTGTATCAGACTATAAACATTTATTAAAGTGCCTACTATGTGCCAGGCTCTGTATACAGGAAATCCCATTCTGATTTTGTTATCAGAATGGGATGTCTTAATATATACATATATATTTAATATATAATAAAATATGTAAATATATCAGCTGAGTGTCATCTCTCAGCTTTATTATTATTGAGTTCAGATATACCTTTCCAAAGGCATAAGGGAGGATAGAAAATGTACTCTACTGGTAGCACAATGGATAAAGGGCCAGGCTTGGAGTTGGGAGAACCTAGGTTCAAATGTGGCCTCAGATACATCCTAACTGTGTTACCCTGGGCAAGTCACTTCCCTATTGCTTAACCCTTGCCACCCTTCTATCTTAGAATTGAAACTAAGACAGAGGATAATAGAGAAGGAAGGAATGAAGAAACAAAGTAAAGGAAGGAGAAATGAAGGGGGGGACAAAAGAAGACAGGAAAGAACTATATGAAACAACCAACTGATGTCAACAGAGGTCTCAAAAACAAACAAACAAACAAACAAAAAACCCAGTAATGGCCAAGAAGTCTTACCAAGGAATATAGGATCCAAATTAAGGCAATTCAAAAGGTCTGAAACTCAGTTATGGCCTTTCTATAGGACTAAGTCACAAAATATTAATGGTAATAATAATGACTGGAACAATTGACAATTGACCATTTACAAAGTATTTTACATGTATCTTTTGATACGAAAGGGAGGCTGATAACCCCAAATCAGATAACCATTGGCTTCTAAGCCAGCTCTAGACTGCCCAACTTGGTGAAAAAGGTGCCCATCTTGTGCACCCTATCATCTATGCCAGGGGTCCCTAACCTTTTAAGAAGTAAAATCAAGATAGAGAATTTGTGTGCCTGGGCAACATTTAAAAATTCTATCCCCTGGGTGTTGTTGTCTATCACAAACTAGGAATCTTCATTAGGACATGTGTGACTTGGGTTTTTTTGGCACTGAACCAGGATTCATCTGTGTGTAGACTTCTTCATATGAAAATGTCCTCTACTAATCCAGCTCAGCAAATAGTCTGCAACTGCTAGTCTTGGGGATTGGCCTGAAGTACTGACTTGCTTCTGATCACATAGCCAGTTTTTGTGTCAGAAGTATAATTTGAACCCAAGGCTTTATGACTCCATGGCTGGCCCATTAACCATTCAACATTCTATGGCTTGTCTTATCACAAACTAAATATTTGTGGGCTATGGAGGATGGAATTGTCTGGCTTTGTACATTTTGCATCTTCATTTGTAAAGAATATTAAAAGTGTCCTTTGTCACCCCCCTTTGGGGTGGTTGCTTATCTTACTCATATGTAGCCCCACATGTAGTAAGAGCTCCTTTTTTAATTTTCCCAAAGCCTCGAGGTCAAAGCAGCTGAAGAGATATCAATCATTAGGTCCTCAAGTGAGCAGAGAAGGAGAATGTGTATGTAGTTTCTGGATACTGCAACTCCCTGAAATCTATTTGCCAAAGAGAAAGAAAGAAAGAAAGAAAGAAAGAAAGAAAGAAAGAAAGAAAGAAAGAAAGAAAGAAAGAAAGAAAGAAAGAAAGAAAGAAAGAAAGAAAGAAAGAAAGAAAGAAAGAAAGAAGGAAAGAAAGAAAGAGTTGACTAGTCTAGATTTCAAGACTGACTGGTTTAGATGCCCATCATTAGTTCAAGTCATAAATGGAGAAGAAGAAGGCCTCCATTGTCACTTTGGGGCTCATTACTCATATGCATGCTTAGTTCTTCATNAGTGTATAAGAGACAGAGAGAGAGAGAGAAAGAGAGAAAGAGAGAAAGAGAGAAAGAGAGAAAGAGAGAAAGAAAGAAAGAAAGAAAGAAAGAAAGAAAGAAAGAAAGAAAGAAAGAAAGAAAGAAGGAAAGAAAGAAAGAGTTGACTAGTCTAGATTTCAAGACTGACTGGTTTAGATGCCCATCATTAGTTCAAGTCATAAATGGAGAAGAAGAAGGCCTCCATTGTCACTTTGGGGCTCATTACTCATATGCATGCTTAGTTCTTCATAGAAAGTAGGGTAAAAGGAAATGTGATTACTCTAGTTTCTTCCATAAATGCTTTGGGGAGGAGGAGGGCATCCCAGCTGGCTGTTTTTATGGACGGTGGGAACCAGCAATTGTTCACCTTACAGAATCCCATAAAGGATTCCTCCCAGGCAACAAGAGAATAAGCAAGCAATGTGGAGAATGAGAATAGAACAGTCATGTTTGAGAATAATTAGAAGCCCTACCAACTGACATAGAGAAGAGCTAGGAATCTTAGCAGTCATAAATTAATACTCTATGTCCTGTGCTTCCAAGCCAAATTCAGGATTCCTGATTTCATTACTAAGAATACAAGCAATTTAAGTTTCAGTAGTGTGATGACCTATATCTGGGAAACTTAACACTCTGTGGCTTCATGATACTTTTTGTGGTAATCAAAAATATTAAAATACTTTTTAAAATATTCCAATATTTTAAGAGTTCTTAGCATAATATCTGGCACATAGTAGCCACTTAATAAATGTGTGTTCCTTTCTCTTCCCCTTCCCTTCATATAAATTTTGTGCAAAGATTTCTTTTTTGTGTGAGTCTATAGAAGATATTTTAATCGGTGCTATAGTTCTTTCCAAAGTCCTACTTCCCTCCTCCCCCCTACTGGAAATCAAGTAATTTATAAGGGCCCAAGCCTCATTTAATCAAAACATAGCATCTGGAGGGATTTACTAACAGGAAGGAAATTTATGTCCACAACCAACATTATTTCCTGCCTGCCATGTGGCTTAGTGATGGTTTGTACCAGACAAATGTGAATCGTGATTCATGTCGGACTCAGTCAGATTAGCTCACTTTGTAAATTAACTAGCAATTCTTCTCTACAGAAGAACATCCAACCACATCTGATTAGTTGACCAAAAGGCTTTCCTGAGTCATCTGGGAAATCTGCCATACTAAAGACTAAGAGACAATTATTCTTCTTCTATCAAAGTATAGAAGAAAGGTATATTAAGTCTGGAAAGCATGTTAAATTGTGAATACAAATGGGAAGCCTGAGGATATCTTTCTCAGATGATTGTTGCCAAGTCTTTCCATTGCCAAAGGGCAATGAATAGGATGATAGATCATAGGTTCAATAAGAAAGTTGAAGTATGTTACCAATGATGACTTGGGTGTTAAGAGTAATGGAAAAGATATCATAAAAGACATACACAACTGGAAAACAAGATCATTCAGGTGTGTTTCAAGAACGTAGTGTGACCAATGGACAGCCTGAGTGCTACATGAGAGTTCACAAAATGCATAAATTAAAAAAAAAAAAACAGAGGAAAACCATCCATACACTTCCCCCAATAAAATAAGCAGATCCTCCTTTATGGAGAATGTATGAAAAGATGTAAACAAGAATTATACAGGAAAAGAATATTTAACTGGTAGAGCTTAATATCTATACCTGTAGAGGCAGTTCCCAAATGAAGATCAGAACTCCTTCAGAGAATAGAGTGATAGGATAAGATTGTCTATGGAAAGACGTTAGACTCCACCAGAGATGTCGAACTCCCTCCCCTCTCCAGGGAGGCTGGGAAGCAGATTAAAAAGAAACTGAAATGTTGAACAAATTAAATAAAAACACACCACAGAACAAATAGGATAAGATTTAAGAGAGAAAAGTTTGAGTTTGCCATCTCTAACACTGTACTAAAGAGAGAAAATGTTGTTATTTGAATATCTTCATGGAATTTTTCATTCATCACCTCATCGGTTTTAACATTTTATAATGGAGCATTACATTCTAGGTTCAGGATCATATATTACTTTTGGCCTGAATCATTAATTGTGTTCTGAGATAATCTTGGAGTTGATACACTTCTCCAAGACGGAGGTGGAAACTTCTCTTAAAGGCAGAAACTCCAACTGCTGTAAAAGTTAATCAGATTTGGAATCAATCAGTTCTAATCAATTAATCAAATTTGGAAGCCAGATACTAAACAAGAGAATCCATAGGCATGGGATCAGGAATCTAAGAGGCCCAGTATGAAAGGGGCAGGCCATGAAGAGGCTTGATGGTTGATCGAAAAACATCAAAGTACAACAAAACATGCTAGAGTAGGTTTCCAATGATCAGGAAAGCCCCAAGCCCCAAGAGGTGTCCCTGGATCACAGAACTTCAGTTGGATTACTCAAGAGGTCATCTAGTTCAACCATACCTGAAAAAGAATTCCTTCTATGAACTCCCCAATGTATAGTCATCCAGCCTTTGCTTAGAGATATGGAGGAAAGAGGAACCCACCACTCGCCAAACAGGCCCATTCCACTTTGTCAAGACCAAATCTGTGTCTTTATTGATTTGGGGTTCTCTCAAGGATTAAATTCCCTTTACCAATAGAGATGGGCACCTATTTTGCAACTTGTATTCTTATATAACTGCCTAGGGATACGAAGAAATTAAATGATTTTCCCAGGGTCATCTGCCAGTATCAGATGTGGGACACAATGAATCTTAAGCCTTCCTGACTCTGAAGTAGCTCCTGATCCAAAACTATGGTGTCTATCTGCTTTTTGGATAGCTCCACCTGGGGAGAGCTTGGAAATTTGCCCTTTTGTTCTTCTTGTTGTTCAATTGTACCTGACCCTGAATGACCCCATTTGGGGTTTTTCTTGGCAAAGATCCTGGAGTGGTTTGCCATTTTCTTCTCCAGTTCATTTTACAGATGAAGGAAACTGAGGCAAACAGGATTAAATGACTTCCTCAGGGTCACCCACCTAGTTAGTATCTGAGGCCAAATTTGAACTCAAGAAAATGAGTCTACCTGCCCCCAGGCCTGACACTCTATTCACTGTACCATGGAAATGCTCAAGTTCACTCTTAATCTAGATTAATCTCTTTACAACCTTTATCCATTACTCTTAGTTCTGATCTCTGGAACCAAAGAGGAGTCTAATTCTTTTTCCTTGTGAAAATCTTTCAAATACTTGAAGATGGCTTTCCTATCCCCCATTCCCCAGTCTTCCCTCCTGCAGACTTAAAAATGCCCAATTCCTTCAAAGGATCTTTTATGACATAAACTCAAAATCCTAGGATTTAAGGAGTTGGCACCTAAGCATATGGTCTCCTGACTCTGCCCAAGCTTTTTTGCTAACATTGATCTCAACTCTCAACTAAGCCAGGACCCTACTGAGCCCTGATTAATCAGCATTTCCAGAAAAAAGAAAAGGCTGATAAAGAGAGGATCTTTCTCCTTCTAAATGCAACTCCTCTATAAATACCACTGATTCCATCCTCTTCTATCTTCTCCAACAGATAGCCCCACTATAATCCCTATTCTCTCTCTAATCTTCAATTTCTTCATATCTACTGAGCTAAAAATATGCCCTCTCCATAGCCTATCATCCCGGTTAGCTATCATCTTAATATTTCTTCTCCCCTTTTCAAATAAACTCCTTGAAAAAGCTATATTCAGGGGGAAGATAGGTGGCTCAGAGGATTCAGAGTCAGACCTGGAGAAGGGAGGTCCTGGCTTCAAATTTGGTCTCAGACACTTCCTAGCTATCTGACCTCAGACAAGTCACTTAACCCCCATTGCCTAGCCCTTACCACTCTTCTACCTTAGAACCAATATATGATCTACCATTTTGCAATCTTAGCATCATCCTCAACTCCTCAATCTCATTCACCCAAAATTTCAAATCAGTTGCTGAATTATAAATCTAAAGCTGAAAGGAAATGCTGAAGTTATCATCTAATCCTCTCATTTTACAGATTGGGAAACTGAGATACAGAAAAGTTATGTAACTTGCCCAGGGTCACCCAGATAATAAGTACTTGAGGTAGCATTTGAACCCAAGTCTTCCTGACTACAAATCTAGTGCCCAATCATACTTTATCATAAAATAGAGTCAATTTCAATTTTTTTAAATATTAACCAATAATCATTCAAAGTAGAACCTTTTGATTCATTTCTTTAAGATTCATGCAATGTTTTCCATGACTGTACATATACAGTCCACATAAAAATGCTTACCTTCTCAAGTAGGAGGGAGGCGAGGAAGGAAAAGAGAGAATCTGGAATGCAAACTTTTAAGAAATAAATGTGAAAATTTTGTTTGCATGTAATTGAGAAAAATTTAAATATAAATTAAATGTAAAAAAATAGGATTTATAATGTATAGGAATGAAGCTTCCCAGGAATCAAGAAGCCTTTTGCTCTTTTTCATTTCTTTATCACAAATATTTTTGGAGTAATTTTTACCATTTTTCTACCTTACCAGTGTTAACGAATAAGGCTTCTCTTAACTTCATTTAGAAGATCCTGTTGAATTTTCTACTTCTTCAGCCTCTTCAGTGGATCCTAATAGAGATGCTCCAAGTATCTTCATGGTGGTCAGTTTAACCTCATTTGGGATGTTCCATGAAGCGATACTTCTCAATTCTTTTGAGTCTATAATGGATAAATCATCTCCAACAACCCCTTTTGTAACCTGTGAACCATTCTTCCAATTAGCTGCAACTTATTTTTATCTTCTGATTTTATTCATAGGAAAAAGTCCATTATGGAGGTGGTTCAGTTCCTCTGATAGGTTACAAATTAATGGAATTTGCTTCCTACCTTAAAAGTAACAACAGGGGCAGCTGGGTAGCTCAGTGGAGTGAGAGTCAGGCCTAGAGACAGGAGGTTCTAGGTTCAAACCCGGCCTCAGCCACTTCCCAGCTGTGTGACCCTGGGCAAGTCACTTGACCCCCACTGCCCACCCTTACCAATCTTCCACCTATGAGACAATGCACCGAAGTACAAGGGTTTAAAAAAAAAAGAATAAAAAAAAAAGTAACAACAGTTAAGTGAATATTCATAGACATCCAAAAATCATGTGATTCTTAGCAACTATTGCCCTCTTTGCCTCCATTCTATTGCCATTGTTGCAACACGGTTGAGAATCATTCAATATTTTTGTCTATTTCATAGATCAGCATGGCCAAAAGAATTGATTGCATAACAGTTAACTTTCTTGTCATAAGCCTGTATATATTTAACAAGGCTTGTTAAACACAGATTATTTTCTGGGTCTTTCCTTGAAGTCTTCCTTGTCTCCCTTGACTCCCCTTACTCAAGGCTAGATGGCAAGGTGGATAGATCAGTGGTCTCAGATGCTTAATAGCTCTGTGTCCCTGGGAAAATAAGTAACATAACTCTGTTTGCCTCAGTTGCATCATCTGTTAAATTAGCTGGAAAAGGAAATGGAAAACCACTCCGGTATCTTTGCCAAGAAAGCCCCAAATGGGGTCTTAAAAAATCAGACACAAATTGAAACAACTGAACAACAACAACTAACTCCACACCATAATGAGATATCAGAGGGCTTTTGAGAAGATCTGGAAATGATAAATATGTCTAATTTGGTGTTCCTGTTTTATTGTATTACTTTGTATTAATTTTAATGCAGATAAAACTGGTATAAAATCTAAAATCTACAATACAACTCAAGAAAAATACTACTTTAACTAGTCATATTCTGTATTACTCTCAATGGAAAATCTAAAATAGGTTCTGTTTATTTTCACAGAGATTTAAATTACAATAATCTAGATGAGTTCCCCACTGCAATCAGGACACTCTCAAGTCTCAAAGAATTGTAAGTATTTGGCATAAACTTTGCCGAGGTGATTTCTTATACAATGTTAATGATTTTCGCTTAATGATATTATAAATTCCCGGAAAAATCAGTAAGTTCAAAAATATAAGAAAAAAACAGAGACATTACAAATTGTGTATTTTTTTCTCTCTCAATTGCCAACAGAAATGGCATCTGCTGATTATTATGTGTCTTTTCCCTGGAATATCATCTTTGTTTTCTTTTCTAAAATTCTACTCTCTCACTCTATGCACTTCATAAATTTCTCTTACAGTAGTGATGATGACGGTGATAGCAAATATCAAAGGTAACTGGGTAACTTGCAGAACGATCCTAAATTGACTAAATTTGTGCCAGACTAAGTTGCATGAGTCCACATTGTAGAAATCTCTAAATGCCATCTTTCAGTAGGAAAAGACCATATCTGGATCTAACCAAAAGCAACTAATAGCTTTCCTTTTAAGTTCTATTCTGTAATTAAATTTACTTTTCTCTGTAGTTAGAAATAATACGTTATCCAATATTAAGAATATTCTTATACGGTAAAATGGACATACATTTTGGGGGACCCTAAGAGAATTAGATGTATGTGTGTGTATGTGTAAGGGATGGGGTATAGAGTAAACAATAGTAAGAAAAACCCCAGAGGCTCGGCATCAGTAAATCCCATATGTGATTGTCTTACATGCTTAACTTTAATCTGGGAAGTCACTATCATATGTGGGCTGGGAAACTAAAGATTTTCCACACAAATGATTTAGCCAAAGACTTTCAAAGGATGCAGAGATTCTATTTACTCCATCCCCTTGCCTTTGGGTCTAATTTATCCCAGACAAATGAGCAGTGATGTTAATAAAAACCTCTGGGGGTGGTGGAATCTTCCTTCCTTCTGGCGTTTATCCCTCACTGTCAAGAAATCCCTTCTAAGAGCTACTCTAAATCTATACTGTAACTTCAATCAGTTTCTTCTTTTTCCAGCTTCCAACGATCCCCTCAATGGACAAAAATGAGTTGTCTCTTCAAAGAATTTTCTTGCTTATTGTCTTATTGGTTGATCAAAAGTGTTTACTTTCTTCCCCCAGTGTTGGGTTATGTTTTCACATTGAATGGAGTTTACTGTTAGTCTCTTTGTCTTCCTAGTAAATAAGGGCAAGTAACTACTCTCTCCTTTGACTCTCGATTCTCAGCTCCTATACTTGATTGAGTACCAAGTTCTTGTCTTTTGTATCTCTACAACATTTCTTGTATGTGTTCCCTTCTCTCCATCCTTTCATCACCTCACCAGTACTCTTGCAGTTGCCTCCTCATTAGTCTTTCTGCTTCTATAGTTTCCCCTTGTCAACCCATCCTCCAGGCTGCTACCAAAGTGATATTCCTCAAATATAGTTCTAACCATGTCACTCCCATATTCAAGAGGCTTTAGTGGTTCCCTTTGCTATGAGATTAAAAGCAAACTCTTATGTTTGGTAGGGCAGCTAAGTGGCGCAGTGGCCTGGAGTCTGGAAGACCTGAGTTCATATCTGGCCTCAAACACTAACTAGCTGTTTAGCCCTGTGCAAGTCACTTCACCCTATTTGCCTCAGTTTCCTCATCTGTAAAATGAGCTGGGGAAGGAAATGGCAAATCACTTCAGCATTTTTGCCAAGAAAACTCCAAATGCTGTTACAAAGAGTCAGACAGGACTAAAACAAATGAAAAAATCTTCTGTCTGGCATTTAAAGTCCTTTATGATCCAGCTGCAACCTATGGCGTTCCCATTTTTCATGTAACACTCCTTCCTCCCCGCTCAGTTGCCTCTACATTCCAGCCAAACCAGCATATGTATTGTTCCTAGTACTTAGTATTCCATTTCCTATCCTCTTGGTTTGTGCATGAAATGCTCTCTTTCCCCTATATTAGCCAAGATAAATTCAAAGTGGGTCAATGACTTAAATATAGGGAATGAAATCATGAATAAATTAGATGAGCATAGACTAGTATAGCTATCAGATCTGAGGGAAAGGAGGGAATTTAAGACCAAGCAAGAGAGAGAACATTACAAAATGTAAAATGAATGATTTTGATTCCCTCAAATTAAAAAGGGTTTGTACAAAGAAATGCTCTCTCTCCAAATCTCCACCTTTGGGAATCCCTATTCCTTTTGAAGGTTCAGCTCAAAACCACCTCTTTGTTTGAGTCCTTTCCTATCTCTCTCCCTACCAGTTTTCAGTATTTCCACCTGACCCCCCACCCCAAAAAATTACCACGTATTTCCATTGTATATCATTTTATATTTACATATTTGTGTTTACATCAAAGGAAAAGACACATCATATCAAGGAGGTGCTAATTTCTGTTGGCCATTGATAGAAAAAAATGTATATGTGTCTGTGCATGTATATACACATATGTGTGTCTGTGCAAATCTAGGAGACATTGGAAATTCTATTTTCTTCCATATCCATGAAGTGGCTGAATTTTTAAGGAATTATTAAGTTATAATATCATTTCTGCCACCTTAGATAGGTGCTCCTTGAGAGCACGGACTCTCATTTTCTCATGCCCTGGAAGATACCTAATAGCTTTGTGTGGAATTCATGGACTTATGGGGTCATTTATGAATCAAACTTTATATCTTATATTACTAGCAAACATTTCTATAGTATTTTATGGTTTGCAAGAGTGATTTTCATTTATTCTCTCATTTGATCCTGACAACAACCCCTATAAAGACAAATGTTGTCTTTATCTTACAAATGAGTAAACTGAGACTTAAGTGACCACCCAGGGTCACACAGCTAAGAGGCAAAATTCAAGCTCAGACCTTTCTAGAACCAAGTCCAGCACTCCTCTTCTGCCTACAAAAGAGCAAATATTAAGCACAAATAAATATTACTACACAGAATTGATATTACCTTCTCTCTCAGTTTTGTTCACTTCTGTTTCCATCTGTCTTGTAACACATTCTTAGCTTCTATAATAAGAGATTTTCAGAGGGGCATCTGGGTGGGTCAGTGAATTGAGAGCCAGGCTTAGAGACAGGAGGTCCTGGGTTCAAATCTGGCCTCAGACCTTTCCTAACTGTGTGATCTTGGGCAAGTCACTTAACCCTCATCGTATAGCCCTGATTCCCAAAGTGGGCACCACTGCCCCCTGGTGGGTGCTGCAGTGATCCAGGAGGAGCAGTGATGGCCACAAGTGCATTTGGGGGTGGTGAATAACTGTAAGGTAACAGTGATAGTATGTGACAGGGGGCACTAAGTAATATTTTTTCTGGAAAGGAGGCGGTAGGCCAAAAAAGTTTGGGAACCACTGGCCTAGCCCCTAGCATTCTTCTGCCTTAGAATCAATATACAGGATTGATTCTAAGACAGAAGGGAAGAGTTTAAAAAAGAGAGAGGGTGTGTGTTTCAGACTAAAACAGCTTCAAACACTGGGGTAGTATATGGGTGGAAGAGAAAGGAAAAAGAAATAAAGAGGTAAAAGGAAAATTACTTCAGGCCATTTGCACTTTCTAAGAAATGCTAGGTAAATAGTAAATAGAAACCAGAGCTCCACTCCTCCAATTCCCCCATCAGCCTTACTCAGTTTATCAATTCAAATCAACAAATGTTAAATGCTTAAATGTTTACAGTTTAGGAGTTATATGCTAGGTACAAAACAAAGAGGTTCTGAAGATAATACTGCATGTGTACAGATAAGCTGATGCATTAGAATACCTTAATATGAAGAACATGTATAAGGACAAATTAATTTCAGGAAAGTTGATGATTAGAGGGAACACAGAAAAAGCTTAATAAAGAAGATGCCACAGAAGCTATGATCTAAAGGAAACTAAGGATTCTAATCAGAAGTCAGAAAGACCTGAGCTCAAATCTAGCCTTGAATACTTATTAGCTGTGTGACCTTGGGCAAGTCACTTAACTTCTGTTTGCCTCAGTTTCCTCATCTGAAAAATCAGAGTAATAATAGCACCTACCTCACAGGGTTGTTGGAAGGATCAATTGAGATATTTGTTGTTATAATTAAAAATTATCTCGAGAGAGAATTTTGGGTAAGAAATATCAGTTGATGGAATCAATTAGGCTATCATCATAACAATAAAGTGACTTCTAGATTTACGGCCCTCTTAATTGACCCCCAGCCCCCAAACCTCATGAAGCAGTTTAATAAATTCAGACCCTCTCTTGAATATCCCAAAACATTTCTCATTGGCAAACAGTTCATCAGAAGGTGGTCCATCAAACCCTCAGCCCTTCCCTACATCAGCAGGTGAGCAGATGAAGGTATTCTTGTCCCCTAGAAGAGTATCCTTGGCCCCTTCCTTTATTAACCAAATTCCATTTAAAGGGAGGATGTTCTTGGGGATTCCTAAGACAAATAAAATGCACAAAGTAGTAGCCTGGAGAGATTCTTGGACCCAGATCCCAGACACAGGAATAACAGTAATCTCCCTAATATACAGGCTTTGGGGGCTCCCCACGCTGGGTCCCTGATAAAAGAATTAATGCAGTATCTGAAAAATAAAGCCTCACGTTGTAAAGCACTTAGCACAGTGCCTGGCACTATAATACTAGGCATTATGTCATTGTTGGCTCCTATTGTTGTTGTTACTGCTTTTGATTACTATGTAGAAGTCCAACTATTCAAAGACCCTGAGATGTGATGTGGATTGTCAAGAAAGGTTGACGATATCTTTAGTTAGCAGGTCTGTTTGCCTGGAATGAAGCTTTCTCTTTGGCATCCTTTCACAGTATTCTTTAGCTGTGTACGTTTCTAGAGCTCTTAAGTTTGGATTTGCCATTGTAACTAGCTCCCAACAATATAAGAAAGGAAGAAGCCCTTCTAACGACTATATAAGCTGCATGAAGGCAGGGAGAACGGCTATAGAAAATTGGTATTGGCCTCCTTTAATGAGTGCTGAATTGAGTGAAACTGAAATCGAGTGGACAAACTGTATCTTTTTTTTACATGTCAATACAATTTTTAATAATTGTTTTCTGACATTTTGCAATCTGTGATCTTAAAATAGAATTCTCTCTCTATGAATCGTGATCATTAGAGGTGCTTGTGACCTCCACATATTAAAAAAAAAAACAACTACTAGATCATTTTTTATCACAATGCTAATACTGTCCATACTATAACTTTTTTCTTTCTAGGGGATTTCATAGCAACAATATCAAATCAATACCGGAGAAAGCATTTGTAGGCAACCCTTCCCTTATAACAATGTAAGTGGCCATATAGAGGAGGGTTTTCTTAGATTGGTTGCACTTTCTATATTTTTCCATTGATGTTTATTCCTGGTAATATGCCTAAATGGAAGAATGGATGGATGGATGGAAGTAGGTTTGAAATGGTTTAATGTCAAGTTTGGATGACAGCATGAAAGGGACATTGATAAGCCAGTTAATCAGCATTTATTAAGTACTAACTATGCCAAACATAATTGGGGCAGCTAGGCGGTCCAGTGGAGAGAGTGCCAGACCCAAGACTCATCTTCTTGAGTTCAAATCTGGCCTCAGACACTTACTAGCTGAGTGACCCTAGACAAGTCACTTAACTCTGTTTGCCTCAGTTCTGCATCTATAAAATGAGCTGGAAAAGAAAATGGCAAACCAGACCAGTATCTTTACCCAGTAAACCCCAAAAGGGATCGCAAAGAGTCAGCCACAACTGAACAACAATGTGCCAGACATTGTGCTAAGTGCTGGGGATGCAATGAGAGACAAAAGCCCTCAAGGAGCTTACAATCTTATAATTACAATAATTACAAAATTACAACAATACACTAGAGAGTATCTAGAGGAAGGCAACAAGAATGAGAAAGAGCCCGAGTATATGACATGAGAATCAATGAAAAGAATTGGGAGAGAAGACTCAGTAGAAGGGGCAAGATAATAGTTTACAAGGATATGAAGTATTCAACTTGTTCTGTTTGGCCCCAGAGGACAGAACCATAAATGACAGGTGGAAGGTGCAAAAAGACCAATAGAAAATGGATAAAATCAGAAAAAGCTTCTTTACCAATTAGAATTTTGCAGAAGTGGAATGGATTGCCTAGAGAGGTGGTAGGTCTCTTCTTGGAGGTCTTCAAGCAAAAACTGGATAGCCACTAAAGTATTCCCTAGTGAGGATTTCTTTCACGCCTGGGTTGGACAAGATGATCTCTGAAATCCCTTCCAATTCACATATCCCATGATTCTGCCATTCTGGTGAAATGCCATGAAGATAAGGGTTGGGTTTTTTCCCAGTTATTACATCACAAGTATTCTGTGTATTTATTGTTTTACAGCAGAATGCTCAAATAGTCAGCTGTGCAAAATAGTATTTATAGTGCTTAAGTACAAATGAAAGACATGATTTTTTTTTCCTTAAATAAATTACTTAAACACAAATTTGTAGTCCTACAAGATAGCATTAAACTAGATGGTCTAAGTTGATCTGTCTCCTTGGACCCACAGTAACTGTTATTTTCCCTAAAACCAATAAAATCAATATATTGAATCATCATCAGTTCCATTGTGTGAAGCCCATTCTGAAGCAAGAGATCATTGACCTGTTAGCAATCAGAATAGTATCTGTGATATTCAAACCACCCACATCTTTTAAATATGCAGCAGCCATTGGTTTTCTGCCCAGGCCTGCCTTTCTACAGTCTCCTGAAAGGATTTAATTAGTTTACTTGGATATGTGCCCTTATAAAAAGAATTGCATGCTCTGTCCAAAATGGTATCATAAAAGATATATGATAAGTCTAACACGAGCAGAAGAAAGATGATAAACAGATATGAGTAATTGAAAAATGTCTTCCCACGAGAAACATATGATGGTTACAGCTTAGGGTGTGGGCTGTATTATGATATTGGGGAGAGGGAAGCTCCAAGTTTTAGGGAAACAAAGTCAGAAAGTCATACAAAGCTACTGTCTAAACTACTCTTATAGAGTTAAGTCCTTTTTTCCCCCAAAAAAATACTCGATGGCTTCATAGAGAGGATATCCACAATCACACGAGGCGTTAGTGAGCGAGACAAGCACTCTGTCTACCAAGCCCATCGTGCCAGATAATATTATCTTATTTTGTAATTCAGGAAATTATACATCCATAGTGTCTGTCTCTATTGACTGTCTACTACCAAGGTAATGATTTCTTTATGGAACAACAACACGGCCAAAAATCAAAATGTGAAGAGCTATTTGTCCTCATTAGAGGAAGCTGGCACCATTCAGTGGGAGATAAATTGGCATTCCTTTACTCCTTTTTCTTCCAGGACCACATTGTTGAGTTTTAATCACTCTCTTGACATGCTAATATCTCTTAATGAGAACTTACAACTCCTACAGTTTATAGAGCAGGTTAGCCCAACTGTAATCTCCACCAATGCTCCATTATTAACTAGGAGATTACATCTCACTAGCAAATACCATCACAACAACTTCTATGTAACAAATAATAAATTCTAGCCAGTATCTCAGGATTTTTTAAAAATCTATCATGGAAAATTCCAACACAACCAAACATTTCAGCTCATACCTAGGACCTTGTTGCTATTTTGACCTATTGACTCATTGTTTTTATGTGTGCTAAGAACATCATTTTTCACCAACATTTAGTAAACATTCCAATGTCTGCAAATGCCTTATGATGATTCTTTTTTAAACATAAAGAACTCTTAATGAGTCTTTTTATTTCATTATATCTAATTATATCAAACTAGAAGCAATCCAAGAAGTCATCCAGCCCAATTGCTTCATTTTATAGTCAAGGAAATTGAATCCTAGAGAGAAAGGACTTGCTCAAGATGACAGTGTTAGTTAGCATAAGTTGCCAGACCTGCATTCAAAACTAGGTCTTCTGATAGTACTTTCCATTATTCTATACTTCCTCTCAATTCTTAGTATTCCTCCATCTAATTTTAATATCATGAGATCACAGATTATAGTCAGAAAATACCTTAGAGGTTTTCTAATTCTATCTCCTCGTTTTTCACATAAAGAAACTGAGGCACCTAGAGGTTAAGTGACTTGCACATAGTCTTGTGTCTAATGTAGAACTTGAACCCAGGTCTTCTCAAAGTCTAGTTCCCTAGTCACTATGGCATGCTTTGAGAAATTTGTAATTATACATAGCACAAAATTCTTTGTACATCACTAAATGTTCATTTAACCTCTTTTGAGATTCACCTATCACTTTGTAAGTAGAATCGCTTTATGCAACTTTATTTTTAATCCAAACTTATGATTTCATCAGAGGAGGGAACAATGCAAATTAACTCTCACTGGCAACTTATAGACCTGGTTCAGTGAGAGATTCGGTGACTTGCTCTGCAACTCACATGATTCAGAGGCAGGATTTGAACGGAGGTCTTCTCAACTCCACAAGTATAACTTTTTATCCTCTACACCACAATGCCTCTTCTTACGGGATATTTTACAATCAAAATGATATTAATGGATTTAATGTGTTTGTTATTTCAAACTATCATCCATTTACCATAGAAGCTTTATACTAACATTTAACATATTTTTATTTTTTGGCAGACACTTCTATGATAATCCAATCCAACTTGTTGGGAAATCTGCTTTTCAACATTTACCTGAACTGAGAACACTGTGGGTTCTTACTTCTGCCAAAGACCATTTTTCTTGATGAAAAATTATGCCTCTCCAGACCCTTTCCCTCAATAACCTTAAAGTGTGTCCTTCCCTTTAGGACTCTGAATGGTGCTTCACAAATTACTGAATTTCCTGATCTGATGGGAACAACGAGTCTGGAAAGCCTGTAAGTCCATGAGTTCAGTTGCTTCATATTGTCCAGAATCAATGCACTGCTTTGACTCTGGCTAGCTCTAACCTCCATGACTCAAGTATTGCATTATGTAATCCCTGAATAAAAGAATGTGTCTATTTTGTGTTTCAATAGGACCCTGACAGGAGCACAGATCACCTCTCTTCCCCACACCGTCTGTGATCAGTTACCTAATCTCCAAGTGCTGTACGTTTCCGTAAGGTTGATAATATCATGTAAATAGAAAACTTCCACTTCGATGTTGCATGGGGATCTTTTTTTTCAGATGTTCTTTCACATAGAAAATTCTATTCTCACCAGTCTCAAAGCCTTCTTTTTTCTACTATTCCTTTTTGGGCCAGTGAGCAATGAAAGGGCATCCCTGCTCCCAGTCCCACAATGGGGCATTTGCATATGTTGGTGTGCATACCTTTTGTTTCTGGGTCACACAAAATGGCCATTAATGTCTCAGTTGGCAAGAGTTTCCTTTCACAGACAAAGGAAATAAAGCAAAACAAACCAAAAAATTAACCTTAACTCTTAAGATTTAGTAGAGCAGAACAAAAATCTATAACGAATCATTGGTGCAAGATAGATGTCAAAATAAAAAATGAAGCCATGAACTCTGCATTATTTTGAACAAGTCTTCCCAGGTTTCTCTGAAACTTTGGGGTTTTTTTAATGACAGAATAGTATTCCATTAAATTCATTTACCATAATTTTTTCAGACATTCCCAAATGATGGGGACCTCTAAGTTTCCAATTCTTTCTGACTACAAGAGAATTAAGAGTTGACATGAATATTTGTGTCCATATGGGTCCTTTTTCTCTTTCCTTGATATATTTAGAGATAAGCCTATTATCTTGTCAAAGGCTACACACAGTTTTCGTAACTTTTGAGGCACAATTCCAAATTGCTTTCCAGAATGACTGGACCAATTCATAACTCTACCAACAGTGAATGAATGTGCCTACTTCCCATAGCCTCTCTCTTGGTCTTGGTGTCTTATTTTTTTGGTTTATTGACAAAGCCGATTTTTTATTTGCTTAAAACTCCTGCATTTTTTTACATTTACGTATTTTTCCATGGAGAAGGGTAGGTGGAAAGGAATGAAAACAGATTTTTGTCCTTTGAAAAAATAAAATTAAATATTAAAAAACAAAAGTGTAATTGGTGGACCCACACACACTGATAAAATCTGCCAAAGACTCTTCCTTTAGTGTAGGCACTATATATATCTTTGACAGTCATGGCTAACGTTTAAACTGTCTGTATGAGTTATTTATGCCTCTCTCCTCATTTCTCAAGATGTATTTAATTGAATCAATTGAATTTTTAAAAAACACCTAAGAAGCCCCTACCAGGTGCGAGGTAGCATGCTACTTTTTCATATTAGCAATAAGAGGGAGAAGTGATAAAGACTAACCCTCCCCATAGTCCTATTCCTATATTATCCTGCCTCTCATTCTGAATTTGGAAAAAATATAGAATAAGAAAGGAGGGAAAGGGAAAGAAATAAACATTTACGTGGTACTTACTCTATGCCAGGTACTGTGCTAAGTGTTTTACAAATATCCTCTCATATGATCATTGGGCTAGTTGTTCTGCATATCTTTTGTATCAGCAATAATAATAATAATAGTTATTTGTAGTAATAGCTTATATATCCATAACTTCCATAAATTATTATTGTTAATAATAAAAAGTTTATTTATAGTATATAATTATATAGAAATTATAAATAATATATTATCTGATGTAATATATAACAAATATATATTTATTATATTTACATATAATAAAATATATAATTAATATATAACTGCTAACTTATAGTGCTTTAATGTTTACATAGAACTTTACCTGATTTGCTCTTTCCAGGTGCTATTCTTATCCCCATATGAGGAAATTAAAATATATTTAAGTGATAAATTAATATTATACAGAAGATTCATCATTATGATGTTGTTATAAAGTCTTCTTTGTTATGCTTCCATTCATTTGAACAAAAATTTATTAAAGGGAAGGGAATGATAATTTCTGACAGCACTTACTTTGTGCCAGATACTGGAATGAGCACCTTTCACAAATATCTCATTTGATCCTTACAACAACCCTGCAAGGTGGGTGTTATTCCCCATTTTACAGTTGAAGAGTCTAAAGTAAACAGATTAAGTGACTTGCCCAAGGTCACACAGCTAGTAAGTGTCTGAGCCTAAAATTGAATTTCAGGTGACTCTAGGTCCAGTACTCTATCCACTATGCCACCAAGTGCCTTTTTAAAGGCACAGCAGAAATATAATGTTGGAAAGTGTACAGAAAGCTGGCCTCAGATTCAGAAAGACTTGGGTTCACATCCTGCCTCTTACATACATGCCTCTGGCTATATGATCCTGGGCAGGTCACTTAACTCAATCAACATCAATCAATATGCCCACCAAAAAAATTCCCAAGGCTGTAAATTGTCGGTCTATATTGGAATTTCCTCCTCAGGGATTTCCTTGTATCAATAAAATCACAACTGCAATCCCCCCTAAAAAAAAATTGTGCTCACCACTAGGCACTAGTGATGAAAAGATAATATAGTCTCATCCATGAAAGATTTTTCATGGAGGAGAAAAATAATCTATCAACAATAATTTACTAAGCACTTAATATATGCCAGCCCCCAGGGATACAAAGAAAAAGCAGGAAATCTCTGACTTAAGGAGGCTGCATTTCTAATGTAGGGAGCAATATATAAATTAATGGATACATGGGGCAGCTAGGTAGCAGGACCTGGGTTAAAATCTGGTGTAAGACACTTCCTTGCTGGGTGACCCTAGGCAAATCACTTAACCCCAATTGCCTAGTCCATCTGTCTTAGAATGGTTGCTTAGATAGAAGGTAAGAGTTTTTTTTTTAATGGAGTGAAGAATTTAGAAGGGGGAGCTTTAGAGATTTCCTATGGGACATCCAACTAGAAATGTGCAATATGTAGTTTAGCAATACAGAACTGGAGCTTAAGAGAGCTCTGGAAAATACCTACATAGAGGTGAAAGAGAAATGTAATAGGAGGCAGAGTGTGATAGGGACAAAGCACATGATGAAAAAGAGTATTGATGTCCCCACACATTTGGTTCTACCCCCATTTGGCTTTCTTTCCACAACACCAATCACCACCACCATCTTCTCTGCAGGCTCCCACTTTCCCATCCTCCTTCAGATGTTCCTTACCTCTTGCCCAGGCTATTGCAATAGCTCCTTAGTGGCCTTCCTGCTTTGAGCCTCACCCCTCTCCAATCCACTTACACACATGCCAAATTGATACTCCCAAATCCCAGGTCTGACTCTTCACTGTCCTACTCAGGAAGCTCCAGTGGCTCCTTCCTTTTGGAATAAATGAGTCAACTCAATAAGCATTTATTATATTCCAAGCACATAATGTGGTAGATTCAAATACAAAAGTTAAAACAATATTAATTGATCAAAACATATTAATTAATTAAAATGATATTACTAAAACAAAATTAATTAATCAAATACAAAAGTTTAAAAACAAAATTAATTCAACAAGGGAGACATCATGGGAAAAAATGCAAAATAAAAACAAAGGGATTGTTTTTCAAGGAGAGCAGGGATTACTAATGACTAGAGGAACTGTAAAATATAATTTCTTGTTTGGTATCTTGGGGTGATTCTAGGTATATTTCTCAGTGTCACTTTCCTTCAGGTACTCTTAATTCCAGGCAAATACACTTACTTGCTTTTCTCCGTTCACATTACTCTATTTTCCAATTCCACGCCTTGTCATTTCCCATGCCTAGAATGCCCTCCCTCTTCACCAGGTCTTTACAGAATCCAAAGCTTTCACTAAGGTTCAATTTAAGTGCCAGCTCCTACACAAAGTCTCTCCCAATCCCCCTAGTTGTTCCTTCAACCTAAAATTACTTTGTACCCTTGTCTCTATTTCATACTGATTTCTCTGGGTTCATCCCTCTCCCCAGTGGAAAGCAAACTCCTTGACAGCAAAAACTGTTCTTTTGTCTTGAATCCCCAGAATTCAGCACAGTGCCCGGTAAATAGGTGATTAATAAATATTTGACCCCAGGCAAGTCACTTAACCCCAATTGTCTAGCCCTTACCTACCTCCCACTCTTCTGCCTTGGAAGCGATGCTTAATATCAACTCTCATACAGACTATAAGGGTTAAAAAATTAAAAATAAAAGTAAATGCTTGTGAAATGAATGAGTAAATATGTAAATGAATGATGCCAGTGTGGTAATTGCATATGAGGTTAATGTAGAAAGCATCCCTCAACCCCAAGCCCAGTTTATGTCAAGGGAAAATTAATTCTAAGCAAATAATATGCTGTCCTTGATATATAAACTCATTGTCACTAACCCACTACCATATGTATTGAGTTGCAGTTCTCCTATTACAGTAACATATTTGCACTCATGTGTCCCCATGGTTCTACCCAGCCCCTTTGGTGATCAATGCAACATGTTTCCATAATGCCTAACCAGGGGAACAGAGTCAGGGTTAGTTGACCATAGAGTGTACCTACCTGGTCCTCTCAGACCTGTAAATGTGGGCTCATTAAAACCATACTCTAACCAACTGAGGTTACCAACCAGAAATGGTCACAAGAGAACTTCAGTCACTATCCTGATTAGCCACCACCCAACACATGATTGCTCCTGTATAAGGGGGGAAAAAAATCCTAGCCATCCTCAGTTGAGCCTCGAGCCTGTGCCATGACCATCACCAATACCACCACGATGCCACCATTCCAATCTCAGACCACTCTGGAAATGTGTCATGTGATCAATATCTAGACTAGCAAATATCAGACACGTATTTCTCACACATACACCAAAT
The DNA here is from genome assembly GCF_016433145.1 of Gracilinanus agilis. Taxonomy (NCBI): domain Eukaryota; kingdom Metazoa; phylum Chordata; class Mammalia; order Didelphimorphia; family Didelphidae; genus Gracilinanus; species Gracilinanus agilis. The sequence goes on along the minus strand of NC_058134.1, from coordinate 264,932,821 downwards.
ACGGCATTCAGTGACAAGGAGACCACGCCAGCATTTGGTGGAGAGAAGGGCTTCCATCAACAAAATGGAACCTAGCGAGTTAACATGGGATTTAGGGTAGGTCGTTCTCTATGCACAACGGTGGACTTAGAGGCAGGGAGAAGGGGGAAACCTCTTTAGAAACCCCTCCAAAGCTGTTTCCAAGAAAAGGAAATAAGGACAGATTAGAACCATGTGAATTCAAAAGAGACTTTTCACCCAAGAGACTTTGTTAAATAAGTGATTTTCTTTGCAAAACTAAATGTCTGTTCATGTACAGAAATAGTCTACCTGGAATCTGATGAGGTGAGGACTTTGATTAGTTGTTTCTTATGTAGAAACTAAATAAGAAACACAACTGGGACTTCATTAACACAATAGTCTAATGTCTAAGCCTTTAATCTGATTTCAGATGAGGTACCATACAACCAATAATTAAGCAATATGCTGACATTTCCTCTTATAATTATTCCACAACGTTGGGTTTGGTATTATTGATGGTAATTATTCTTGGTTTCTTTGTGAATATGCCAGGAGCCCATATTTAAAGTATTAGATCACTCTGAATATGTTCAGCATTAAAAGTCTTTCTAGTCATTATATTTTGGCATCAGTGACAAATTGCTGGGGTGCCAATCTATTCAAATGATTCTTGGACATATTGTAAACATTTCCATGTTCTAAATATGGAAGTAAAGTTAGTAGACTGCACATAACTCTTCAACTATGTCGACTCAGACAAAGTAAAATAAACATTGAAATAATAATTTGAATAATTCAAGGAGAAAAGTAAGAAAGAATTATTGTGGGATTTTGTTTTTGCCAGAATTGTCTAATTTGTAAAATAGTGTGACATAGTGTATAGACAGTCGGTCTTAGAGTCAGGAATGCGTGGGTTTAGGTCTTAGTTCAGCTATACTCTAGCTGTGGGACCCTGAAGAGTTACTTAAGGGACTGGTAGGTAGCACAATGAATAGAGCACCAAACCTGGAGTCAAGAGGACCTGGGTTCAAATCCAGGCTTGGACCAACCTAATTGTATGACCCTAGGCAAGTCAGTTAACCCCATTTGCCTAGCCTTTTAATTTAGAGTTGTTAAGACAGAAAGGAAGAGTGTGGCTTTTTTTCAAGAGTTAGTTACCCTTTTATTGTCCTCAGGCAACTCCCTAAGACTATGTCACAAAAAAGTTGTCCATCTACATCCATTAGAAGTTTCCACAACATGGATGAAATCATAGATGTCATCCAAAAAAGCATCAAGATTGGTCGCCCACCCTAGCCACTAATATATGCCATATGATCACATATAATTTAGTCTTTATCTTCATTTCGGTACCTTTGTTTGTGGAGAGACACAAGTTTGATGTTATTTATTGTTCTCACCCAAAATGATCACTGGTCTTGCTTCTTCAAAATTAAGTAAAATAGCTTTTTAACACAAATTGTACACTCTAGACTAAGTCAGCATGATATTATAGCTAGCTAGATTTGAAATCAAGATGATATGGTTTGAATATTGCCTCAGACACTGTGTGACTCTGAGCAAGTCATTTAACCTCTGTATGCCTCAGTTTCCTCATCCATAAAATGAGGTGATAGAACTCAAAAACCTCTGTAGACCCTTCTGGTTCTAAATCTATGTTCCTCCAAGTGATGCTGCTTCCTGCCATACTCCTCTTCCCTAAAGCACTGCTCAGTGGGTACAGGTAGAACCTCAGTGAGTATCTTTGGTCCTCAAGAAAAGATCTGATATCTTTAAGCAAACCCAGATAACTGTTCATCAAGGATATTATGACATAAGGGAATTCTAACTCAGAAATGGTGTAGGAGTAGCTGGGTGGCTCAATGGATTGAGAGCCAGGCCTAGAGCCTGGAGGTTCTGGGTTCAAATTTGATCTCAGACACTTCCTAGCTGTGTGACCCTGGGCAAGTCACTTAACCCTCATTACCTAGCCCTTACTGCTCCTCTGTCTTAGAAACAATACACAGTATTGATTCTAAGGTGGAAAGGAAGAGTTTTAAAAAAATAGAAATGGGTTGGATGAGATTCTTGGGTCCTTCTTACTTCTGAGGTTCTGTGATTCTGCTTCCAAATGAATGAATTTCTTCCTTTATCCCTTATGAAAAAAAAGACTAATTTTAAACATCAATTTGTTGACAAACTCTTAACAAATGTTGATCAATCTTTGACAGATAATCAAATGATAGTAAACTTTCATTATGAAACTTTGGACTTGGGATTCAAGAGAACTAGGTTCTAACCCCTGCCACTAATTAACTTGTGAATTGGGGGCAATCATTCAATTTCTCATTGACAAATTGGAAGGGATTAAATAAATCATCTCCAAGGTTTTTTCCAGCTTTAAGATTCTCATTTAATGCCTCCTAGGAAGCATTCTTGACAAAATTTCAGAGGCTGTGTGTGTGTGTGTGTGTGTGTGTGTGTGTGTGTGTGTGTGTGTGTGTGAGTTCAAGTGCCTATGTCAGTGTTTGTATCTCAGAGATATGAGGATCGACCGAATGAGATAACATATGTAAAGAGCTTTGTAAACCTTAAAGCATTATCTATATATCAGCATTATTGTTGTTACTATTATAATTAACTCGTTTTATACCCACAATAAGTCTGGGAGACGAGTGTTATTTTATTATATATTATCATATAAAATTATATATTATTATATTTACATATTTATATTATATTTTATGTTCATATGTATTTAAATTTTATTATATATCATTATATTATGTATAATAAGCATTATTATATCATATATAATAAGTATGTATATATAATTAATAGAATAATTTCTATGATTCTTTATTAACATTATAATAAATTATTATTATACATCTACATACATGCATGCATACATATTCCTATCCACTGTTTATAGTCCAACCTTTAGTATAGTGCTCTTTCCATTACACTTGGGAAATGGGCTACACAGCCAGAAGAAATGAGCTTTTCCTTTTGGCAGACCAGGAAACCAGGAATTTGTTCCCACAGAGAATTTTTTGGTGTCTCTGTCTTCTTTGACCTCATCTTCCTTGGAAAGAAAATTCATGGGACCCCCTAGCATATAAATAGCCATAAAATCCATATTCAGTGTAGGATAATCCTTCCTCCAACAACAACAACAAACACATAAAGTAGTCTCCAAAGGTCTTTATGTAGCCCATTAAGGTGTATGAACTAAGGATGCAAATGAATGAATTACCAGTTTAGAAAATAGATCAGGCATTTCTACTTCTGTTAGAAGATATGTCTGATTTAAGTTCATGGATACAGTGTCAGTCTAGAATATTGTGAGAACGTTGTAAAATTTGGGGAATATAGGAAACTGAGTCAAATGGGCCAGCTACTGGTTCCTTCATTTCCCACCTCTATGCCTTTGCATATGCTATCACTCTCATGTCTGGAATGCACTCTCTCCTTACTTCCTTCTGTGTAATGCCTCTGCCAACCTATTACTGACATCTTTGACCTCATCTTCCTTGGGGTTTCTGACATCTTAAAATTCATTTATATATTTCATATATATTTGTATATCTGAGTATATATTTTTTCTCAATAATAGTAAGAGCTGTAACTTATATATGCAAAGCACTATCTATATACCTAGATATAGATATAGATGATATAAATATAGACATAGACATAGACATGGACATAGATATATAGATATAGATGATATAGATATAGATATAGATATAGATATAGATATAGATATAGATATAGATATAGATATAGATATAGATATAGATATAGATATAGATAT